>NC_092591.1:24932500-25232500 GCF_047663525.1 Anas platyrhynchos | reverse complement strand
TCACCCTGGAGAAACGCGCAGGCGAGCTGTATTTTCACTCTTTAAACGAGAGCAGGGTCTCGGCTCCTGGCTCCACCGGTGCACTGCCAAGGGGGGAAACACGATACCTGTCCTAAAAGAGGGGAGCGTGCGCACACACATGTCTGTGGGAGTGGGTGTCGGGGCTTGGCTCACCCACGGGTGCCCAGAAGCAGCCCTGGCAGCAAGGGCTCGGCCCTGCCGTGCCGGGACCACTCAGCAGCCGGCCGCTTTTTGGGACGCGCATGGCCTCTTTTGGGGACGCGCGTAGACAAGAGTCCCTCTCCCGTGGGAAGGGGATCCCCGGCCACGCCGCGGGGACCAAAACCCACGCGGGGACCGCCGGTGCCCCTTGTCCAGCGCTGTTCGGGAGCGCCGCCCGCAGGTACTGTCCCACGCGTGGGGCGGGCGAAGGATGGAGCTGGCGGGGGCTTTAACTGTACCTCCGGGGGATGAGGCAGCGCTATTTTAATCTGCTCCTGCCTAAGAACCACTTGTCCTCTGGAAGAGGCAGCGCCCGCTGGCCAGCTCCTCGGTTTGACTCGCAGGGTTTATTTAATTTTATCCAGATGCCGTCGCCCAAGGGCTGGGGATCTGTCGGCAGTGTTTGTGTGGGGCAGGGCTCTACCTCGGAAAGAGGCTGCCAGGCTGTCTCTGCATCAGGATGCCTCCCTTGCTCCTCACTCTACAGCCGCCCTTTCATTTCTCCGTCTCTGCCTCCCGCAGAGACCCAGCTCCCCCATCCCTCCCGGCGGTGGGAACCCCCCGGGGGCTCCACCTGTTGCCGACCCCAAATCCTCCCCACCCACGCGGGCAAACAGGAACCGCGTGGGAACCTTGCCGATACCCGCAACCGGGATAGGTACCGCCCACCGCCCTCTGCCTCCCCGCTGCTCTTCGTCTCCTTCATCCTCCCTCCGGGGCTCAAGGAGGCTGCGGAGCCTCCGGGGGCCCAATCCTGCCGGGCCCGAACCGTCGGGGCAGCGGGGGCGCTCCCACGCGTGTCTGGGGGCTTGCTCCCGGTGTGCGTTTTACGGGCACCCTACGAGGCCCCGGGGACGTTGCACAGCTCGTGCAGAGGCAACTTTCTGCTGCCACACTTTGTTTTACTTTATTTTATTTGTCTTCGTTACCTATTATTATTATTTACTTTATCTCATTTAATCTAATTTATTTTTATTTATCATTTTCTTTTTAATTTTAATATAATTCATTACAATTCATTGCATTTCTTTTTTTTTTTTTTTTTTCTGTGCATCATTCAGCACACAAGTAGACATGAAAGACCTGAGAGACATTCCTGACATAAAATAAATACATACCTCCATCTCTGAAAATACATATCCGACCAATTAAAGGAGAAAGAAGGACAAATAACGAAATGAAAAGCTACAAATAAGCTAGTGTCCGACGGTGGCAGAGATCAGAGTAAGAAAGCAGTTTACTTTTTCTTTATTGTAAAAAAATAGCTCCTTAAGTAGATAAATCATGATCCAGTGTATACAGTCACTTCATTTTTGCTAATCGGGTAGATGTGAGTATGTTGTTTGCAGAACTTCAGCTGGTAGGATGCTCACAGTGCAGTATGTGATTGGCAAAGTCTGTCTTACTTTACATAAAAATAAATGCTTTTGACATTTCACACAATTCAAGATCAGCCGTGTAGGTATGTATTTCATTTATTGGGTGCATTATTTATGTTATGATTTACTGAAACATAAATGGCAATTCTTCCGACGTGTGTTTCAATCACTGTGTCAGTTCTGATGCAATTGCTCTACGTTTTTGAAAGTTTTCTTTGTTTTAAGTGTGCTCTGTTTCTGAGCTGAGAAAGGCTTCATCGACTGCTGTCTGTCCTTTCTTTTCTATTTTCTTTCTTTTTTCTTTTTTTCTTTTTTTTTTTTTTTCCAACAGTACCTGTTCATTGAAAAAAAAGGTATTTCCACTCCTCATGAATCTGACTTCTCCAAAACCTGCAGTGAGTTCTCTGTGAGAACATCTGTTTTACTGATGCAAGCCAAAGATCCATCCCTGTATTGGTCAAGCGATGCAGAGCTGATCAGCTCCTTGGGATATTCATGTCAATATAAACACACCCGTTCTTCTGCAAACTGACCTTTCTAAGCAGAAGGTTGAGCTGGCAACTTGGATTTTGTGTGGTGTAGAGTGTAGAAATGCTACTCTTCTATCACTGCATAGTACCATGTTTTCATTTTTTTTTTTTTTTTTGCCCTGATTTCCCTTACCTGTACAAAATATTCATTCTCCTCTGTCTCTACAGCAGTTTTACAGAAAAGCATGGGAGAGACTAGTATCCATCATAACTCTTTCTCAGCTGGCTTCAGTTCTGAAAAATCAAATGTACAAAATCAAGGCTGGCTTATTTAAAGTCTTCCCCAGGGAGCAGTTCCACAGCTTTACCCAGCTTGCAGTTCCTAGAGCACAAATGAATTCAGGCTGTGTTAACTGCACATTTTCTTGAGCTGTATTAATACGGACACTCAGCATTGTGGGATGTGTGGCAGTGTGATCACTCATATAGAAACACTTTGGCCATTTATACCATCAGGGGACATACACTAACCTGCACATAGAAAAAAATGATATTTACCCTGGAAAAGGATGTCTGGAGGCCCTATGTAACACATACCATAGTTTTACATTGAAATGTGAGAATGTGAGTGTCAACTGGTAATACCCTAAAATTATAAGCAAGACACATAAAATAGGACAGTCAACTCGCATCTATGGGAAAGTAGAGGAAGGTCTGGATTCAGTAACATTTTAGGACTCCTCAGGGGCAGCAGCTGTTCAGTAGTTTGGAGAGTGGTTGGCTCTCCCAGCAGTTGGCCTGAGCTTCTGCTGCTCCTTCAAGCATTTCAAGGGTAATTCTTCCTGCTGAGCAGATTTGAAGAGAATGACATCAGGAAGGTCACTTAGCTCACCATGAGCCTTCCGTTCCGCCTTCATGTGAGCTCACTTCTCTTTGCAACTACTGGTGAGACAAGGAAGAGGCAGGGCTAGGCAGATTTCATTCATTCCTCCTCCACCCTTCCCCAGTGAACAAGGAAGCTGCCTAAATGTTTCTGAAGTGCATGTGGTTTCAGGGTTACTCCTTTTTAGGTAGCAACTTAAGGTGGGATGGTTGGGAAGTAAGCCAACACTGCTTTCCTTCATGTCCTCCGAATGAGAGAAATTCTGTCTTCCAGCCCAACAGTTTCATAGTTGGATCAGGTGGCTTTCTTACTACCTGTTGAACATTGAATCTTTAGCTCTTTTTCAGGAACCACTTGTTTTATGCCAGAAATCCTGTAAATCTTTTCTAACCTTACCCTACAACACAACTGAAACTTCAGCTTTTGCAGACACCTCTCCTCACCCCTCGCAGGACATTTCCTTTTGCTGAAGAAACTAAGCAGATGTAAAGATTTTTCTTGTGATTAAATAGGATTTCATTGTCCTTCAATACTGACACTTCATCTGTAAAACCTGAGGAGAACTCTTCAACTGTGAGATCTAAAAGCACACATGCATTGCATATAGATAGATAGATAGATAGATAGATAGATAGATAGATAGATAGATAGATACACACACACATTCACTGTCAAGTTGTTGTCCTAAGTGTAAAAAGGGTTGGGGTAGAATAAGGGTCTGGAAAATCTGTTTTCTAGTATTAACTGAAAGACAATAGAGAACAAAGATAACATGATCAAGTTTTAAATCTAAAGCTAGTAAAGGGCTGAGCCCAGCAAAGATTTTGGCAGGTGTCTAGCTGTAATTTCTTGATTTATTGCTTACAACCTTTTTTAAAGCCAGGAGTGTCTCTGACCTTGTGCCCATAATAAAGGCTGTGTGTGATAGGCTTCTAGAAGTTACTCATGTAAGTTTTCTTGAGTTGTATAATGAAATGGCACATAACTGAAAATATTGCAGTCTCATCATACCAAAAAATAAACCTGAAATTCAAGATCACTCAAGATGACCCAATTTTCTCATTTCAGATATGGTTGAGAATGAAAAAGCTCCATCTTGTTTCTATTTTTTTGTTGGCTTTTATTTTGAATTATAAAGGAAACACCATTATCTAAATAATGTCTTTCATTTGGTGGTTTGGGGGGAGGTGCAAAGCAAAGCTCAAAACCATAGGAGGAAAAATTTTAGCTATTTTTTCTGACGTAGTACTGGCAAGTACAAATATCTCACAATCACAACAGAGATTAGTAGGGGCCGGGTGTGCATCAAGGAGAGGATATAGTGATTAGAAGAATGACAATACTTTCAATGCTCACAGAAGGATTGAATATATGATTTATAATACTAATTCTGCAAAACCTTTCTATTGCTGCTTACTGCACAAGGGATTCAATACGGATTGATCTGTGAATAATAACAATAAAAAAGTGTTTGCTTCACCTCAGCTGTATCAAACCCTTGCAGTTAACCAAAAAGCTTTTCAGTGCTGACACTGTCTGATTTGTTTGTGTGCCACATCCTCAGAGACCATACCTCACAGATCAGCATTTTAACTTATAATTGTTTGATTTTCTGTGAGTCTTTATGGCCATTTTACACATATATGTGACAGAAACATTAAACAAAGATGTTGATCCCCTAAAAAGCAAGTAGTAACATGTAGTCTGAGGATACATACCTTTGATTTTTTATTTACTAACAGTCAGAAATATAGTCTGTTATGGATCTGCCACTAGTTCTAATGTGAGACTTTAAAAAGTTATTAATACTCTTTGTGTTCTCTTTGTGGTCTCTGAAATGGAATAATGCCTGGGCATCATGGCAAAACCATATTTGTAAATGTGTTGTTATCCTTACAGAATTGTTGCACTGCTGAATACTGCACTGCAAGTGTAGTCCCATTTTGAGGCAAGGTAGACAAGCACTTTGGCTGTAGCATGCCAAAAGGGAGAGATCAGAACCCCTCAGCAGGTCTTCTGGGGATTTAGACATTTTCCAAGTGAAAAGATTTTCACAGCCAGCTGGAAAAGAATGCCAAGGTGAAGCTTAGTCTGTAGTTGCTATTTAGGTGTAAGCTGCAGAAGATCTAGCAAGGTAGCTCTGCCCTTAGTTTTATTTTCCTTTAAGTGATTGCTATTTAGCTTTCCAGGGACTCTTTCTGGCATTGCTGGACAAGCCATAGCAGGTTGTGCATATGTCATATTCACTCTGCTGTCCTGATTTGCAATTGTCTAGACTGAGGTAGCTATTGGAGAACACCATAACTCCTCCTGACTGTGTGCTTACTTCCTTCTGAGGCCTGGGGGGGAATATGTGCATCTAAATCTCACTGCAGCATGAACTTGGATCATGGCGATGATGTGCACCAGGGGTGAGACTTCCTACATGGTGTGGACTCAAACAATTTAGGAGAAAATAAGCTGCATTTGAAGACTTTCTCTAACCAAATGAACTGTTTTTTAAATAATCACTTTTTCTCCTAAATTGAAAAAGAAAAAAAAAAAGAATAAAAAGAAAGAAAAAAACCCTTCTTTATAACATTAATAGACTAATAACCTGGATGGTACAATTTATATGATATTAGAAAGCTTAGTGATCTGGTGAGGCCTAATTAAGAAAAATAATAATGTGTACCTAGGGACTAAACTTGCACAAGATTTTCCAAATCTAGATCCATTTGCTCAGTATAAGGATTCATCTACTGATTAAATTTTGGACTTTGCAAGCTACAGAGATGAGGCTTAACCTGTTTAACTAAATACTTAATATTAATAAAAACCAACCTCCTGGCTTCAAGCAGCACTGTGAACATTTAGAGATGGGGAACATACTAATAGTACCTGGGGAATGGAGAAAAAGGTTTCCCTGTATCCCTGTGTACTAGAGATAGTTGTCATCTCTGCAGCTCAAGCTGAAATTCTAGAGGATATTGGCAACACTTACTCCTGGAATGACTGCTAATCAGAGTGTGTGGCTTTGCAGGGGAAATAGCATTTAGGATTTAACTTGTCAACAGCTACCCTTGGGTGCTAACTTCCTTTGCTACAAGACTGAGAACCTCAATGTTGTGGAACAGGAAACATATCTGAACTACAGTTTGAACCTTTCAACCTTTCTTGCAACCTAAATGTGTTCTTCTGGAGCCAGTCCCTGCTTCACTACAAGCTGAGCTGGTGGACCACAGATACAGTAAGATAACACAGCACACTCATTTTCCCGCAGGACACCATCATTTTACCAATGTCTAAGGATTTTTCCTCCTTCCTAACTTTTTTTTTTTTTTTTTTTTTTTTTTTTTTATGCAAATACTTGCCATTCAGCATCTCCTTATGGGAACTTCCTGATGCAAATACCTCTTCACATGCAGGGCTTTTTCTTCCATGCCCCACTGTGACTCCTGCAGAGAGGAGTTGTTCTCAGTAAACTAAATTGTCAAGGCTTCACTGACTGTGTAATTAGTTTGAAATGAATCTGCTCTCTAGACTTACATCTGCATTAGCCTGTTGATAGGATTCGTCTTCAATGGGGGAATCAAACACTTCCATGCTTGTTTGGAACTGCTCTAATGGCTTGGACAGCTAATGGGAATCCTTCCACACAGAACAGCTACTTCCTATCCCACCAACTGCTCCTCCAACTATTCTAGTATTGCTACTAGAGAGAGGAAGAAGCCAACTAGACACAAAATAGACAGGCTTCCTAGGGTGTATTACAAGGCTTTAATCAGTTATCTGATTATGTACTACAACAAGAAGAAATCCTACTATTAATTTGGTTTTAATGTGACTGGCTAGTGAGTTTTTAATCTTTATCAAGTCCTGAGTTCCTTTAGGAAGCTAAAAGTGGGCTGTCTAGCCTAGTGCATGGGGCATTGTCTGCAGGAAGTACACTGGCCACCCCCTTGGACTCCAGCAATACAATTAGGTTGGAAAAAAGCTACAAAGCTGTAGCTGAAAGCTACAAAGAAAGGAGAGGATAATAGAAGGCACTTGCTTGTTGGATCCTTCTAATCAGCTGTGTGGCTTATTTGAATCCAACATATGCAGTTAGTCACTACAGTCCCTTATTATTACACAAGTGGTTGGTGATCCAAACTGAAGGAAAAGAAAAAAGAAAAAGAAAATGAAAAAGATTTTATTTTTTTTTACACACCATAAAAGGCATAAATGGATTGTTAGCTTAATTTGAGAAGTGTTGCAGCCCAGGGATTCCTGGAAAGCAGTCAGTATTTTGTGTTTAGACTAGATGATCTTTAAAGGTGCTTTCCAACCTAAATCATTCTATGATTCTATGAATCTCATTTTTCCCCTTTCCTGCTATGAGCTGCTTCCCTTGTTCTGCACAACCAACCCCCTGCGCAACTGAGTTGATGCAACCTTGTAGGTTTGTGCTGTGTTTCTTGTGATAGCCCTCCTGGCAGACCCACATTGACTTTTCACATTTTCTTTTAATTTTTGTGTTCAGATTTTATTATATTTCCCCCCCGACGTTTAAGGACCTTTGGTGTGTGTCGCCACCCCACCAACTCCTCTCAGTGAACTCGTTTCAGCCCTCGCGCTCATCTTAGCTCTGTGAAGCCGGTCAGTTTGTGGAGCCTGTCCTGTTGCGGACAATCCCTGGTGTTTTAAATAAAAGAAAAGTGTATTGGTGACAACAAACCAGACAAACGCAGCTGGCTTTGGCTTTTGTTTCCAAGCCGATCCTTTGACGATTAATTAGGAAAATCATCCGGACACTTAGGGAAAACGCGTGTGTGACTGTGCTCAAGAGGGCAGCCCTGCTGGACACACCGAGCACCAGCAGCGCCGCCCTTACCGCGGGCAGACCCGCGGAGGGCAGCTCCCAGAGCCGCGCCCCACGCTAACACCGCACGGCCGGTGCTGCGGGGCCGAGCTCGGGGCCCTCCGGCCGGCAGAGGGGGCGCTCGGCCCCTCGCCCCCCCGCCTGGAGCCCGGTTGCGCAGTTACGGAGCGCGTCCGTGCCCCGCCCGCCCGCCCGCTCAAGAGGGAGCGGCGGCGGCAGCGGCGGCTTCGTGGCCGGGCAGCCGTGAGGGGAGCGGCGCGGGGGCAGCCGCCTGGGTGTGGGCGTGGGGTCTGTCAGGCCGGTGTGTCCTGCTGGGAGGTCCTTTTGTGAGGGGGGAGAGAGGCCCTCTGTCTGCCCCAGGGTGAGAAGCCGGGCTTGTGGGGGTCTGAGGTCACTTGTTTTTGCAAGGAGAAGGCTGCTGTAGCCCCTTCGGGTGGGCACCGAGACGCAGTCTGTCTCAGTTCTTCAGCTGGCAGCTTCTGGGTGGCTTCCAGTGTGTGATCCCAAAGGTTGAAACAATTTGGCTTTTTCCTTAGAATGGTAGAAACTTTTGCTGCTATCCAATTATATGCCTTCAGTCTTATTGAAAATTTAGTGAAGTTGTCTTTGAAAGCTTGGGTTCTGTGTTGTAAAGTATAAAAGCTCGTTTCTCTTTGAATTTACAGGCTGCATGCAGCAGGAGAGAATTGCTAGAAAACACAAGCACTTTGGGCTGTTATCTGGAGGAGCTGAGTATGATTAAGGAACATGAGACTATGTGCAGGGAATCTCAGCAGGACAGTCTGAAGATCAAACGAGCGATAGTTACAGTTCCTAGAAGCATGAGCATTTAGCTCTTATTGGAAGATTTAGCACATCAGATCAATCGCGTTGTTTAAGAACATTATCCTCTCCAGAGGTCAGAGTCCACAGAAGCCTGTCATGCATATAAATAAAAATATTACTAATTAATTCATTGGCTGTTCTGAAGTTCACAGAATGTAAGGATATCTTTTGAAGTAAGAGAAATGAAAAAACAAACTCCTCATCTCAGGGTAATGACTCACAGAAATACATCTGTGGAAGAAGGCAGTGATGACGTAAATCCAAGTTCCTCTGAAAAAGTTAGCAAAGAAAATGCCACATGTAGTCATGAAAGTCGTGTTGTAAAACTGCCTGTAATAGCATCATTTGCAGGTACCACTAAAAAAGTCGTCATGGTTAAGCACCCAGCACCACTTCAGAATCCAAGTTACTGCAGGTCTAATCTTCACACTAGTAATTCCCCTGAGTCATTAGGAAAGACAAAAGCTGTTAGTAAAGTAAAGGATAGAGTGCATATACTAAAGATGAATCCCCAAATTATAGAAAGGGATAGAACTGAAGAAATAGGCACTGTGTTTAAAGATAGTGGTAAGTTTAGCTCTACGGATTTGGATACAAATAAAAACATTTCCAGGAAGGAAAAAACAACCAGGGAAAGCTGTAAGAAGGGGAGCAAAGCGATTTCAAAAGCAAAGCAGCAAGATTTAAATGTTGAATCAGGACGAGTGCTGAGAAAAGGAAGCAAGCAGCCAAGTGTGAGGTCTGCTCGAGAACAGTTGGAAGAGGCACGAGATGTGACTAGACCAGACACTTCAAAAATATACGAGAACTTCCAGCAGAGCAAACCTGAAGAGCCTACTTCCACACCAGCATTGCCTGTGAACGTGGTTGCAAGGTCTGTTGATGAAATAACTGCTTCCCTGCAGTCTACTTCTCCATCTCCCTCAGACCAGACGATCAAAGAACTCCTGGAGAGTGTTCTTGGCCAGAAATACAACTTAAAAATGGAAGTAGGTGAACCAGAACAAGAGCAATATTTTTGTCTTGGATAAATATTACTTTTATAAGAGTTGTATATTTTTTTTCCAGCTCCTACAATGTGTTATAACACAGAAGCCAGACAAAACAAATGGATAAAAACACTAATGTATCATATTCTTCACTGTTTCTTCTGACTGTTGTTTTCATGTGCCTTAAATGAAAATGAGCCAATATAAAAATCTATTAAAACCTAAGCTCTTTTTGGGGTGATAATTGTGTTATACTGCTTACAGTTTAATATAACTTTTTCTTTACTTTCTTTTCCCTTTTTTTTAAGATGGCATATTCCAGTCTAAGTGATGAAGGAGTGTGTTAAATGTATCCAGAATGTTGTTGGAAGTGTTACTCATTTCAGTTATTGTTTGGTTGTGAAGTCTTAAGAAGGCAAATTCTGCATTATCACAGTTATGTAGATTGTATAGGCTGTTTGTAGTTAGAGTGCCTTCAATTACGGCAAGAGATATCAGTAATACATCAGGTAACATCATGTAGATGGTACAGAACACTTTCTTGATTTTCACCAGAGGGTTGTTTCATTTGTTGACTAGACTAGTAACTTACTTGCAGGTGGATTTTTCACTTCTCTGAGCAAGAGTGATGGTTTTATTCTAGTTCCACAAAAGCTGAAGCTCATGTCCCCAAAATTGCTATCGCATCTGATATTCATGCTTGCATTTGTTAGGGGTGCCCTAAGATGAGTAGACCCATGGCAGATGAACTACTCCTTTTAAGAAGTAACTGCCTCTTCAGGGAAGTATGGAAGGCTGATGCATGTGTTTTAGGAAATGATAGCAAACATTGTTTCCTGCAACTACCAAAATACTACCTCTATTACCAAAAAGTATCTCATATAGAATGTTAGACAAGTGTAGTACCTTACATTCCTTTAATGTTAGATTCAAAAGTTAGGACAAAAAATAATTCCAAACTGAGTTAATATAAATAAGTCCATGAGCAGCAATGGCCTGAAACTGCATTTTCAGTAGATTTACGTCCTCAGATTTAATTTACTACTGTTCTGAGAGCTGTCTGTGTGGGTGAAGCACTCGTGTCTTTCCCACTCTCCTACGCCCTACCCCTGCTGTATATGTTTTATGCTATACAATTGGGATTGAAATCAGAGTTGCCTTTCCTTAGGGTGGCAGCATTGATACGGTCCCTCTTCATTGCTTTACTCTTATTTTAGGAATGTGATAATTTGGGACTGTTCTCTTTTTGTTAAGCCTGGTTGAAATTTGCCAGTTGGTTACAAAAATACCTCAGGGGAGATGGGAAAGGAAAAGGACTAAAGAAGATCTCAGACCTGTAAAACCATTTCTTGTTCAACTTACCAAAAATAATTAGTAGTATTTAGTAACGTGTGCTGCATCTTACTCTTTTATTAACATGTGTTATGTGTTCTAGATAAGATTTTCAAAGTCTGGCTTCTAGCAGGCCTTAATGGTCTTGATCAGAGGTGAACTGATTCTCTATTGTTTGTAGTGGGAGCTACTGGGCTATGAATTTGGAAATGGCCTCTGGAGTACTGTGATGTCTAAAACATATCAATCAAGTTCAAAGTAAAATGAAAATCTAGATTTGGTGATGACTTTCTGGTCTGGTTGTTTAATGTTTTTGTAGATATGGACATATGGAAATTAGTGAGGATGAATGACACTCTTACTGATCACACCTTTTTAATCAAAGGCATTTGCAGCGGGTGTCTTTTGAACTTAAGTGACCTTATCAATAGGATGAAGACTCTAGCAATTTTTTATTATTATTATGTGTGGTTTATTTGCTTTAGACTGAGCTTCAAGACTTGTCTTCTCTAATGAAATAAGAAATGTATTATTTTAAATGAAATAGAAATACCTAGGAAAAGAACAGAACTACTAAAATGAAAACAAGCTCTCAGAATTAAATGTGATTTTCATTCCTTAAAAAAAAAAAATATTCTGTTCACTTTATCGTATTCTTGCCTTTGAATTAGTGACTGGTTATCATTGATAATTTATGCTATTGCTGTGGGGACTGAACACTGATTTTCTCACAGCATTAAAAAGAGTATTACCTGGGGAATGGGATGCCAGCTCGGTGGGACATTAGTACTTAGCCCAATTTGCACTGGCAGAAATCAGAATAATGATTCCTGCTTATTATATCAGAATATAATTTCTAATGTCTGGAATAATTTTGTTGCCTCAGGGCCTGTTGCTACCCCTGAAGTACCATAAGTTACCAAGCTATATGCTGGATTTAGTATCCATAGGAGGATGTTTATATTCATTCCAGAAATGCATTTTCTTAGTGTTCAGCTTTCTTGGTGATGAGCCTGCAGCTCATCATCTTTAGTTGGTTTATTTTCAGCAGATCCATTCTTGGTACCTCAGATGAGCTTGTGAGAAAAATGTGCGTTCTAGAAAAAAAGAATCAATTTAGAATGTGTCTATTAAACAGGGACTATACAGTGTACCATACCATCAGCAAGCCAATGTAAAATATACATCCTTTTTAAAAAACATCTCTCACTCTTCAGGTACTCCCAATTGTGAGTGAAACCTTGAGGAGGTGTTCTCAGTAATGGTTTAATACACTTTCAAAAGTAGTTGCGTGGAGTCTAATTATTTTTAATGTTCAGCTAGAGAATGCTTGTTTGTGTTTTTCTCATAACTACAAGAAAATATAAACAAGTATTTGCTCATCACTTTACAATGTCTTATTTAGTATTTGCTGTATATGTTCCTTACATTTCAGTTGATGTTAAAATTATACAATAGATCATGTATTACTTTCTGATAAAACAATATTTTTAGGAGGTTTACTGAAAATATATTTTTTTCCTTTTAAGTGCTATAAGGTATATTCTAATTTTCACAGAAATGAACAAGACATTTCAATTTGTTACACTTAGATCTCTTTAAAAGTAGCTGAATCAAGACCATGATGCTTTTTATTATGAATTTGATACTATATCATTGATTGTGTAACCACATATTATTGGTTATGCTCTATAAGTTTAATCACAGTAGAGGAGACATGGCGCTTCCTGCTGTTGTCTGAAGGGAGTCAGTCTTCAGGAGTGGATATTACCAGTCCTGGATACATTATTTTTATTATTATTTTTCTGGAATAACTAACTTGTATTACTTCTAGTTTATTATTATTATTATTATTATTATTATTATTATTATTATTATTATTATTATTATATACTGTTTTTGTGATGTTACAAGAAGCAGCCTGGTGAGACACATATGGTATACAAGTGTGGACTTATGAAATCTAATCTGTTTATCTTTTCAAAAGTACTAATACAAATAACTAATTAAAAATAATCCAGTTGTACAATTATTACCACGTCTTGTAAAAATGCTGCAGGTTTCATGGGGCAAGGACTGTCTTTTTTACCCTGAAGTCTAAAAAATAAATAAATGGGAGAGTAGTCCTTATTTAGGCCAGTGAGATGCTGCTGAAAGAGAACAAACTGATTTTAATCAGTTTAATCGGGATGTAAATTATTAGAAAAAAAAATGCTGAAAAAAAATCTGAATTTTATGTATGTCAAGACTCTCAATGCCTCCTTTCAGCAACAAAGGACCAAAGACATATCAAAATGACTGAAAATGTTAAAATAGTTTCTCATGAATTATGAAGGTGCTCAGGTACCTAAATAATTTCCTACAAGGGAAGCAGGAAGGCTATGGCTAGTAAAACTGTTTTTTAAAAGGCACAATAGAATTTTCCATCACAGGGTAAAATATCAGAGCAAGAAGAATCAGCAGAATGTTTGAGAATGGATCCACAAGAATTAAGGGTTGCCACAAGTCTCAACACTTTTATTTCCCAAAGTTAGATCAAATCCCTTTGGCCTAGTTTTTGTTAATACAAACAGACAGCCCATAGTACATATATACACAGTACACATCATTTTATTAAAATAACACAACAGCATTGTGCCTGCAATTCTCCCATGGGGAGTGAACAAAAGAGAAAACACCACACCCAACAAAGGAAAGCAGTCACATAACATGTGCAGATGTCGAACATGGCATGAAGTTATTGTTTGTTCACATAATTCTGTTGATTTTGACAGAACAGAGAAATTAATACATAGCATTGTAATTTATATATTCTGTCAGAGTTTTGAAACAAGTTCATCAAGTCATTAGTCCATAGTAATCACTACATTTGAAAGGGTGCACATGTTGTAAAGAGGAAGATTATTTAGTATGGCTTGGGAAGATAGTGCTGAATCTGTTTATTTTATTCTGAGGTGTTACTGCATTCCCAATGGTGATGAAAAGAATATGTACTATGATTGTTTTTTTCTTAATCTGTCATTTCTGTCAAAGGTAGATTAATTGGTAAGGGTTTGGTTAAAAACAAACCATCAATGTGAGAGTATGCTTATTACCCAGTTTGTTAAAATGCAATTTAATTTGATGTGAAAAAAATCCTAAGCATTAAAAAAAATAATGAATAGATTCTTAGATTGCTAGGTGAACAATGTAATAAAAATCTACTGTGTGGAAGATTCTTACATTAAAAGAGCAAATGAACACTTCCAACACCAGCAAAAGTTTTTCTCATGAAGTGACAGGCTGTTTCCAACACATACTCAGCTGACAGTTTTGATGGAGCTGTGCATTGACTTGTCGCTCTGAAATATTTTTCTCCACTGTATTTCAAATTTCTGTGGTAATTTTAAAGAACTGTGTTCTAAAATGAAATAAACTTTATTTTTGATACTTCTGCCTGTTACTGTTATCTTTAAAATGTGGTTCATCAAACCAGTATATGTCATGGAGTATAAAGTATGTGTGTGCTGAGTATGTACATGTATACTACTCAGGTGCTTAGAAAACACACTCCCCTTAAACTACTACCTCTTTAGAGGTGCTGGATTTTATTTCTGTCATTAGGTGTTTTATTTTCCTAATTTTAATTTTATTTTTTATTTTTTCTCCTGTGGAGAAAATGATTAACTGAAAATTGCACTCAGCTTTTAAAGTTTACTACGACAGGCAATTTCATGGAGAAGTTACTTATAGTAAAGAGTTAAGCATGGGTGCAAATGTTTGCAGAAGATGAGCCTGAGATTGTCTCTGTATGTACTTTCAAAGTAATGTTCTGTATGTTGCTTTCAAAGTAATATATGTAGTAAAGACCCAGCCTTTAATTCATGCATATATATTATTTTGATGTTTTGTTCTGTAAGGTAGTATGCATAACAACATATATATGTTTTTTCTCTTATACAGCAGGTACTGGTTGAACATAAGGAAATAAAAACTGAATCTCAAGATAGCAAAGAAGTCCTGCCAAGTTTTCACCAAGCAAGCCTGGTAACATTCTATATTATCTAGGAATGTTAAAATATAATAAGTTAATTGTGTTTCTATTTACTTGCAGAGTTGTTGAGATAGGTAGTTCATATTTTAAACTGATAAAACAGGAAAGGAAATGCAATAGTGCTTGAAACCATTTTGGTACTTCATAAATGACAAATATATATCTATTTTTCTGTCTTTCCCTTTTGTGTCTCTTGTTCATTCATTTTCTTCCAGGGTTCGATTCTTCAGCTACTGGATATACAGAATTTCACTAATATTAAATAGAATGAGGACTAGGGCAATGGGCTTACAAGACATTCATCTATATTTATATATATTAACGCCCATCATTCTATGCCTTGCATTCAAATTGTTTTAAAATTTTAAATATTTAAACTTAAGTATGTTTGGGGGATTTGCTTAATGTTTAGAGGTGTTAATGACTTATTTGCTTTAAAGGACTGTAGATCTGTTGATGTCCATTTCTACTGTATGTTTCTTCTTACATTTTGGTAGTGTAATTTGTAGAAGAAACAGACTAAGATAAGAAATCTGTACAAATATTATTATTTAGTGTTAATCATTGTAAGTTGAGTGTTACTGTATTTATTTTTGAAAATCCTTTTAGTGATTGAGGAAATATTTGGTTTAAGATAAATTTGATACAGTGTTCTAGGTTATTCATAAATTACATGGTCAATGAAAATAATTGCCCATAAGAAATATTGTGCTGAATTATTTGTAAGGAAGCACAAAAGTGTTTTTGAAAAAATATTGTATGCTCACCTCTTAAATGGATTTTCTCTTTCGCTCAAAAGACACCAGTTGTTCAAAAAGAACCTCAAGCAGTTCAATCTCAGCCTACAGAAGAGAGATTAACAAGTAATAATCAGGTGAAACAGGTAAGCAGGTTTAGTACCCTTGTGAGATAGTATTAGTGTTTTTATGCTTTAGAGCATACAGGGATTTGCAAGATGTTTTTGTAGCACCTGCCTTTTAAAAGAAGACTCTTCTATAAAACAGGTCTCCATACTGGTCTTGCAGCTTAAGGTTAGAGGGAAAAAAAATAAATTAAGGTTCATTCGGTCAGATGTTGGGTTAGGCTTCTCATTATGAGATTGGGAAGAAGATTACAGGTGAAACAACATATAAATAGAATTCTCATCTACATTTAACAACTGTGTGCCTTCCTGGAAAATGGCATAATGCTCAATATCCTTTTAGTTTTGCGATATTTCATGCATGACAAAAGCTGCCATTAGGATATTGACCCTATAAAGCTTTTTAGTAGAGAACTCATTAAGTTTATAAAGACAGTATCGTAGAGAACAAATAAGATTCTAAAACAAAACAGAAAAAAAGTTTTTTTCCCATACATTGTCAGTTTCCAGCATTCTGATATTTTGAGGATACAACTAGACCATTCGAATGAAGCTTTAACATGGCTCTTTCTGCAGCTTCAATATTAATGATTACTTTTCTCTAAAATTATTACACATGCTAAATGTATTACATGAAGAGCAACCAAGACTGGGGTATGTTTCCTCTAGGCAGTTTTATGTGCAGAAATACCAGATAGCCATGGCTTAAACTTAAATAAATGAGATGAGCACAAATTTGGATAAGATACCTGGAAAGACAAATGCAGTTATTGAAATAAGGGGATAAAAGAACAAAATGGAAAGAGGACAAGAGCAACAGAAGTGGAATGCTTGTTGATAGTAATATTATTGGACAGTAGGTTGTTTCAAGGTCTAGTCATAGTAAGACAGATGTAGTCAAAATGAGAAACCTAAGAATATCTAAGACCCTTATGTCAGCTGCTTCTTCGTCTCTTCTCATCAACTGTAGTTTGGCCCTGATGGCCTCTTGTCAAGCTGCATGGAGAAATGCATAGAAGAGAGGTAGACGTGTCTCTAGGATTTCAGAGCATTACTGACCAGATTTCCTAATCAGTTTTGGGATAGCTAAGAACACAAGATGCACACAGCTTTCCCTGCACACAGCTAAGGTGTCCACCACAGTCTCAGCTCTGAGTTTTTCCTGTATGGTCTGTTTCATGGAAAATACAAGATTGCAGAACTTTGGCTCGTGTTTTTAAAATACTAGCTACTGTAATTTTAATTTTTATAGTTTCCATTAGCCATGTTGGTGTCTTACATATTGAAAAATTTTGTTGAGTATCTTCTGTTACCTCTTCTGTTACTTCTGATATCATTTACGTGTTCCTTCTCCCCCTCCCCCCCCCCCCCAAATTATTTGAGTATCAACATTCCAGAACATTTAATGGCAATACATTCAATAAGGTTACTTTTTTTTTTTTTATTGGTCAAGAGGTCATGACATTCATTTACTTGACATTCACATAGAACATAGAAATAGAACAAATAGAACGGAGTCTTATACTTGGCTCATTTTAATATTCTAAGGTAGATTAGTACTTCCAAATGTTTCTATATTCCTTATTTTTGTTAGCCTATTTTCTTTATGTGAAATTTGGATCAGTTTCCAGTTTCTCTGGTAAACATTAAATATCTGATTTTGTTCCTTCAAATTGTTTCATATATATGCTAATATAAACAGTGGTGTTGGTTTCAAAAATAAAACAATAGATCAAACCATTCTAATTTTGGGCTCTTCAATCAATTGAAGATAATTATCTTTCACAGTTCTTCATTTGCTGATTTATATATTTGTTTATGAACTGCAAGCTTCCATATTTTTTCATGTAGTGATCTCTTCTAAGAACTTAAATATTGCTGAAGTTATCAGTAAACATAGACAGTGTGGCTATTTATGTTCTGGGATAAATAAAATATATGAGTGGACAAAGAAGAATAAAATTCCATACTTTTTTGTGATTCTATTAACCAGATACGTGATTGAAAAATCTTAGTTAGAAAGGCATTTGGTCTCTATAGTTGTATTCTTTGAGTAAGGGTGGCTACTTTAGTTATTACCATGGTATATCAAGAAGATATCAAGTTATTATGGGATATCATGAAGACCTGGGCAAAAAAAAAAAAAAAAGAGGACTTTTCATATTGACATTTTTTTCAAGACAAAGCACTTTACAAGTAATTTTCTGTGCTGCGTTGTTATGTTTCTGTCTTTTATTGTTATTATAGTGTTTCATTATTATTATTATTTTTATTGAACCTGCTTTACTATGTTATATATGTAAGGCTTTAAGTGGAATTCAGAAGAATACTTTTCATCAATGGCATTGATGTAAGTATGTTTTATGAAAACGTTTAACAGTTTGCAGGAAACAGAACTGTGGAATGGTTGAGATTGGGAGGGTCTTCCAGAGGTCATCACAGTATGGGAAAATGAGCACATTCTGAAGCTGGGTTTTATGAAACAGATGCAGATGCTTTGGGAGCAGTGATAAGATGTTCCTTTTCCTTGCCTTTTGCTCTTGTTCCTGAACTCCAGTGAGTCGCCGTCTGACGTTTGTATGTAGGGAAACTCTACAAAGGGAATCAGAGATCTGGATTAATTTCTGCCTTCTCCCTGCACTATTTTTTTTTTTTTCTATAACTAAGTTTTTTTAACATGGATCAGTTATCTGAGCTGTTTCACAGTGTGAAAGAACAATTTTTGGCACAGCTAAGCAGGTGGTGCTTTAATAAATAGGAACGAGCAGCTGTGGGAGGAAACAGTAGGAATTCCTCATCTGCATATTGCTGCTGAAGTTTCTGAAAAAATGTAGTCTTGAAGAAACTTTTCTAAAAGCATCATCTTTTAAAGCATCATCTTTATCTGCTTTAATTTGCATAAAGATAGAACAAGTTTTAGATGCACTCATGTACTTCTAAATTTAGTAGTTCTGAATAGTGGTATTATAATTTTGATGTTATTTTGATTATTCTCTCTTTAATAAACTTACTTTTTTTCATCTTATAAACTATTCAGAAATGCAGTTTAGGTAGGGCACACTGAAAATTTCCTTAATAGCACGTTTCTGCATATATTAATAGCTGTGGGTGTTTTTGTGATCTGCTCAGTAATAGCAGTTCTAAACTACTCTAGTCTGACTGAATTTTGTTCTCTGATGGCCAAAGTTGCTTATGTGCCATCGCTCCTTTTTTGTCAGATTAGCTATGATAATATTCATGTAACTTACTGGTTTATAACACTATGTTTATCTTCTGTTGTGAATGTTGTAGGCTCCATCTGCAGATACGCTACAGGTGGAAGGAAAAGCAATATCAAAAATTAAACCAGTTGAAATTCAGAAAGAGCTACAAGAGGAACACAACTTGCAACAGTCTTTGTCTTTCCTGTCCACTCATGCTTCAAATGTCAAGTAATTTTTTAGTCTTCCTTCATTACAATGAAAATAATATTAGAAATGTATTAAGTTATCAATGCATAGCATGATAGATAAGTATGGAGAAGAAATAATACACCCCCCCCCCCAAATTTGGATCTGAACACTTGCAATTTTATGCAAGTTCTGATTTAACTATCAATTTTAGTTTGGTATCTCTAGTTTTAGTTTGCTGCTTATCTCCTCGAAATAGTACTGATTTACAGTTTTTAAAGTCTAGAAGGCACGTTCTTTGCTGCTGTATGCCAATGAAACTTCTCGACTGCAGCGGAGGCTGAAGTTGCTTATGTGGGGGTTGAATTTGTCCGTATAATTCCAAGCATAATCTAATCAAAATAATTAAAAACAAACAATGGAAAATACCACAAATTTAATATAAGCAATGCCAGCTGTAAGTCATCATCTTTAAATAGAGAAGATGTATTAAAAATTCATTAACTTGAATTTGTATTACAGTCGGAGCTTGTATGAAATTCAGGAGATTTTACAGAGCTGTAATTTAAGGACAACTGCTTATTACCTTGCTCTTGTCATAGGTGGCATCTGTCATTCTGTAGGAGTGCAGATTACAAAAGTAGTATAGCCCGTGTCCTAATTTAACTGATCCTGTCCATCCCATGCCAAGTGAGACTCTTCAGTTTTATGGTCTTCCCTACTAATAAGATCTTTATGGCTGGCTTTGTTTGGATGTACCATAAGTTGCTTCCTCACTTTTCTCTTTACTGAGGTTAAAAAAAAAAAAAAAAAAAAAAAAAGCGGGGGGGGGGGAGGGTCGGGGGGAGCAGCTTTAATTATTAGCTTTTGTTGTTCTTAGGGTCCTGAAAGGTCTATTGGATACAGAAGAGAGCCTTTTTATGGCAGGCCTGAAGTTTGTAAATGGATAATACTTTCAATTAAGTAGCTGAGAATAGTCATGGGAAAAGAATGCTTAAGTTTATGAAACAGTCAAATTGGCATTTAAGTGACCCTTTGCATGCCATTGCTTATCTGCATTGCTTAAAGATCATTTGGTTAGCAAGATTATATATTAAAACAAATAGTGACAACAGACAATGAGTGTTTTACCTTCAATAAATACTTACTGTCAGATTATCAATGGTGCAGAAACTGCATGATTTTCTAAAAAACCCGTATTTAGTGCATTAAGTAAAGGTAATGTAGGCCACACACATAGTATTGTTTCTTCATGTCCCCTTTTTCAACGAATGATAAATAGCCTGTTTTAGGAGACTGTGTGCTGTAAAAACATTCACCTTTACCTGCAGCATGCCCTAAATATTTTAGTTTACATTGATAAAACATTCAGTCATTTCATTCAATGAAACGATAAACTTCTATACAAGAACAGTAATGATACTGCAATTAAAGTAACATTCAAACTGTTTTAATTTATTTAAAATAAATTACAAGATCTTTGAGAAAAAGCTCCTAGGTGATTTTAAAACCATTGTGCCCACCTTTGTTTACAGAAAACTCCAACCATTTTAAGTTCAAAATTGTTTGCCTATTCTTATTTTTATTTGCATGGTTATTGCATTGCAGAGAAAGTGAACTGTGTTAGAACATCCTGAGGTAAAATACCACATATATTTGTGGAGATCATGTACTCTTCAGTTAAAAAAGCAGTGAGATTTTTTTTTCTAATTTGAAATTACTATGGTCTGTTTATTAAAACATTGATCTCGGCTTTCACACTGAAACAGTTGCTTATTTTCTTCTGTGCTGTAAAATGAATGAAATGACTTCTAAAATAACCTGTCCTTCTCATCAAACAGGGTTGTTGTAAGTGTGCCTTAAATGCTAATCAGTCTTGTGTGATGTGTTGTTTGAGTAGCTTTTCAAACTGGATATTTAATTTTTAGGTTTAACGACCAGATTTTATTTCATAAGCTTGATCCTGTTCTCGTTCAGAAAAAAAATGCCACAAATCTGAGTAGAGGTATTAGTAGATTATAAAATCTGGTGCAAATGTCTTGTTGAACCCTGAAGTGAGTAGTCTCTTTTATATATGTTATTTCTATATATCACATATAATTATCACATATTATGGCTTGACAAAAATATTTTAAGTACTTTTTAAAAAAATTATTTATTAGAATAAACAGACTTTCATTGGCATTCTTATTTGTGTTGCATTGTCAAGTGCCTGTAAATTTAAGGACTCAAATTGCTTTAACATAACAGAGATATATCTGGTATCACTACTTGATATGATGAATTCTTAATTGTGAGTCAAATTCGTGCTATATTGCATTGATTTTCTTTTATTTTTTATTTTTTTGACTTTACATATGTGATTTTTGTTTTACTTTTTTGCTGTCACTATTTTTTAGGAAAAGTAAGTAATATATATTTTTTGGTAACTTGAATATGTATTGCATGATTAGATTTGTCTTGTGTTTTTATCTTTATTTAGTAGTTCTTAACAACTTCCACTTTTGTAATATCTCTTTATAATACAAGGCATAGTTCTCAGTAAAAGAAGCCAGTTGTGAGCGACATTGCCTTAGAATAACCTCAGAAAAAAAAAAAAAAAAACAACAGTTAAACCTGAAAACTATTCAGTATGATTTCAAAGTGGAATTATTTTCATTTAAGATTTTCTCTTAAAATATGAAGGTATTTATGAACTTTAATTGAAAGTAGCATTTATTTGTGGAGTCATTTCTGATCTTTTGCATATCAGACATTTTCCATATACTGCTTTTTACGTTGTAACTGTCGGCACCTTAGACATTCATTAACTTTTTAGAGTTCATACAGTAGCTGGAGACTGTTTTTAGAACTTGATCCATGGCCTGTGGAAGTCAATAGACTTTCATCACCTTCAGCACAACTTAGATTGGAGGGTTAAATGGTAGAATTTTTTAGTTATTAACTTTTCAAAGATAGTCAAAGACATCGTGTTTTACGTATAATCAACAGATGAATTGAAATGCTAGGAAAATGTTCAAGTGATAGCATATCATAAAACTAATTCAGAGTTTTAAGGGTGTTTACAAGGTACTCTGTCATGAGAAAGAATGTGCAGATGAATGTATAAATAACATTTTAACATAACATTTATTCACATGCCCAATTTAAGCTATAAATCTACATTACTTAGTTGGTTACAATTTTCAATGCAGCAAGTGAAAGATCCACTTAAGTTGGAAAGTAGAAGTGCTACTACTGTAGTTATCTTCTAAAAAATAAAATTATTACCAAAATTTTTGCTTTCACGACCTGTGTTTTTTTCCCCTTTTCGCTAAATAATTATATTTCTAGTAGAAATTATCAGGCAGTTTTTCCAGGTGTTTATATGAACAATTTATATCCTGTGATCTGTTATGTCATGATCTAGTATGAGATAAATCATATACTTTTACAATACAGAGAATGGATATTAAGATTCTTGATTTTTTTTTTTTCCTTTCTAGAGGTCAACATTATCCAAGCATTCATCATCTATGTACTGCTTTTCCTGGTTTTACATTACCTCCATATTTACAATTGGCTTCTAGAATTTATCATACTTTCGACAGAAAAGGTCACAATATCTTGTTTACAGCAGAGGACATGGACAATAAGCAAGAAGAACCAATCTGCTCCAAATATATTTATTTGAAAGAGCAAGCTGAAAGGAAGAGGTATGAATTTAATGTCAGTTTTACTATAATTTAATTTATTTTGTAAATTAATTATATGTTGAGAATTTGGTGGTGTTTCACTATTTAGTGGTTTCACAGAAGTGGCAAATATATGTATTATTTTTTCCCTTGCTTGGTAGAAGTGCCTAAAGATAACTAGTCCAAAGGTCCTAAAAGGTTTGTCTTGCTTAGAATGTAAAATGTGCTTTTTTTTTTGTTTGTTTTCAAGAATAAATTGCATTTTTTAGACACATTCTAAGTTACATGTCACAATTTATTATAAATATATGAATTTTTATACTTCATTCTAATCAGAAGAGATCCTACTGAAATCACAAGAAATGCTGAACAAATAGAGTAGTTGTTTTTTTTTTTTTTTTTTTTTTTGTGAATGTAAAATGTTACAGGAGTAAAAGGCTTAAAGTGTGCAGTCGCTAGCCTTTTATCATAGAGACAGTCTTACATAAATCCTGATTCTACAAGCAGTTAGGAACAAACATAATTTTAAGTAATTGTGTGTAGTTCTGTTGAGTTCAACACATACACAAAGTTAAGCACATATAAAACTGGGACTTTGGATAGACTTATAGTCAATAGTACTTATTGTATATGTAAGAGTAGTTATTTTTTCTGAGGTTGATGTAGCATATGAAGAGGTCTGTCAAAAAAAAAAAAAAAAGTTCTGTAAGAAGTAGTGAGGAAATGTTAGTCTTTAGAATAAACTTACTTTTATCCAGTTATTGCATTAGCACTTGTTATATTTGATGGTAGTAAATTCCTAGACCTTTGGTTTTTTGAACATGTTTTACACTAAAATAATGTGAAATAAGACTAAGAAATGGACATGAAGAATATTCATTTTTCACCAACTATTATTTCAGTTATATTTTTGCCTTTTTTTTTGTGCCTATGTAATAAGGTCAAAGATTTTAGAAATAGTCTTTATATTCTCAGGTTTTTCCTGATGATTTTGTAGACTGGCAGTTTGCTACTTATAGTTAATGTGCATCACTAAGTCCAGAAATATAAAAATATTGCTCATAAAGTTTGTATTGATCTAAAGAATAGTACAGTGGTAAATAAGGATGGGTCAGTTTTACAGGGCAATTTATGTAGCTTGTTAACTTGGGTTCCCTTGAAAAGCATGCATTTTAGTGCAGCAAGGTCATAAGGATAAGAATAGGGAATAGGGGTCATCCTTTGTAGAACTGGAGGTTGTATCCTGAAAAGCAGTAACTCTGAAAAGGAGCTTTGCACTCTTGAAAGATAAGGAACTGAAGATGGGCTATGTAATACTCTCAAAACTGTAAATTAAGCATGTTTACCTTAAAATGAAGGATGTGAGACATGATCAATAAAATAGAAGAAGTTTTGGGATTAGAAATATTGTAGAGCTTTTTTGCTACATGTAAGTGCTGTAATAACTAAAACAGTCATGCCACCACTTGTTTTCTCTCCTGGCTGCATGACTTCTGCATTCTTTTCTGCTCAACAGAACCACTTCCTGTACCCAGAATGGTCAAATAATGTAATGGTGAGTGAGGTTTGAATCCTCAGATAAGCAATGAATTCTCATTTCCTGGCTCTGGTGCTTCATAGCAAATTATCATAAAGAGGTAGAAATCACCACTTTTTTTTTTTTTTCCTCCCCTGTTGACTGATGTTGTTAGAAAGCTCCATTCTCGGGATTTGAAATGGAGGGAAATTTCTATCTTCCCTGAAAAATCTAAGCTCAAGAGAAGGGCAGCAGATTTCCTGTTGGCTAAATCTGTGGTCCTTCATATGCAGGTTTGCAGGAATGTTGTACACTTAATGCACCTAACAGAGTGTTCTAAATACCATTTAGAAGGAGCAAACAGAAGTTTTGATTCCTGTATGTGATCATTCTTTTAATTGAACACCCGTTCTGTATTAATACACTTTAAAAGATCATTATGTTGGTTTCTATATAAGAGATAGTTTGACTCTATTACCTTCATGGTTTAGTTTCTGATACAAAAGAATCTGCAAATGAAAACTTAACAGACCCAGTACTTGAGGTTTCAGTCTAGACAGATTAAGAGTTAACTGCAAGATTTCAATATATAGCATTGCAAGTAACTTAAAAAAAAGTAACTTCTGAAACTATCCATTGCTTGCAGCCTTTAAATGAAGGCTGGATTTCTTTCTGAGATATATCCTTAGTTTCACTCCAGAGAATTGTGATCTTGATGCAGGAAAACTCATTAAAAAATTTATTATCATTATTCTTTAGAAGATCAGGTTGGATTGTCATAATATTTCTTTGACCATAAAATATGAATCCATAAAATTGCTGCATGAAAGTTTCTAGATGTTGAACTCTTCTGATTTAGTTGAGATTGCTCCAACCTTCAAGCATGGCATTATTTCAAGGTAGAGTACTAGGCCCTGATCTTTCCCTTTGGTTTGTGAGAGCTTCTGCTGCTTTCAGGAATGTGGATAACAATATCGCTCATGGCCATAACTGGAGCATTTGCTTTTGACTGAACATTCTTTTCTGTCTGTTGGACAGAAAGAGAGACAAACTATGAGGATTCAGTGAGAAGAAGGACACCGATGAGTATTGTTAACAGGGGTTTCAGCATACTGGTAACCTGGACATTGGTTATTTTGCAGGTTACAGGGAAGGAGTCTTTAATGAAATTCTGAGAAAATAAGTTGATGGCCATAGGCAGCTTTTCTCAAGAATGAGAGGCAGCATGAGAATGGGCAAAAAGGTGTACAAAAAGTAAAAGAATAAAATAAAAAAAGGGTGGGGGGCAAAAAACACCCTTAGGAAGTCAGTAATGGAAGTCACACGGAAATAGTAGTTGGTACCACTTTACTAGTCTAGAGATGACAGAAAGAGGAAAGTCTTAGCTTTGAAAGCAGAGGAGCATCTTATATTTGAATTAGGTCCTTTTTTTCATGTTACTTCAAAGAGTGGGATAACATTCAAAGCAAGGATCTATGCCTATGCAGTAAAACTTCGAATGAACAAGAACAGAACAACAGAATGAATGAACAGAACAAAGTGGTGTTTGTCTAGGGTAAAGAAACAGATGCTGCAGCAACTGCAATTGCTTTTTTTTTTTAGCTTTGTAGGGAGATTAGGAAAAAAACTTTAATTCTAGAATGTTGTGAATGTTACCTGTCTTCTGAGTCTTAGTGAATGATGGGATGCTAGCCATCGTGATGAAGAAAGTAAATAGTGAGGAGGTCTGGAAGACTGAAAAGGGAAAAGGCTCATGAGATCCTTGTACTTCAGACTTGCTGAGCTAGCATTGGCAGCTTAACATCACCAAGAGGAAGATGATCTGGTATTTTTGTTGGTGCAGAACAATGATGAATCACACCGATTCATTATCACAGAGAGCAAACTTGTACACTGTCTACTTGTACATGTTACTAAAATAGTAGAGGAAGAAGAGAAACAAGTAGAAGACAATGCCTTGAGATATGCAGGAGGCGTAAAGAGTTAGATGGGAGTAGAACTAAGAGAGAGGAAATGCAGAAGCTATGGGAAGATAGGACATGAAGAAAATGGCTTGGTTGTCAAGAGGAAGCCAACAGGCTGAGGATCAACCAGAGGTTTATAAGGCAGAAGAAAGGTTTTGGTGGAGTTCACATTCCTAGAGATGAGGGGAATTAAAGTTTTAAAATAAGCCCATACCAAAATTTCTTCCGGAATTTGTTTGGTCCTGGAAAACTAGAAAACTAAACTCTTTGGAACACTGCCATCTAGTGGCATTATCTACCAGAATCCATGTGCTTATAATTTTTTAAAATTGCTTGACTTGAGCCCTGAAGGTAAGAGGTATCGTTTGTCTGGCACTAATTTCGGTTTATTTATGCTTTTCACACTTTATTGGTGACCAATTCTCCACAATTGGCTAATTTTGCAAATACAAACAATCTAACTAGGGGTAAGCATGATTTCTATGTAGTGGATAGTAAAATTTAAATGAATTTGTCAAATGTTTGAATAGCAATAGATCTATATTCTTTAGGTTTTTAGTACCAGTTCTAAGTTCTTCTATAAAATAATCTTGTTTGGCTGTAACAAAGTCCAAGCAAGCCTTCAATAGTAAGATTTTACATTAGATCACATCAAGAAAGCTATAATGTGTATGCTCTAAAGTCTTGTCTTCACTGTGAAAAATATCCACAAGTTTAAACAAACAAACAAATTTTCATTCACATCTGCAGAAAATATGTAGCAGAGCAGGGTATAATGATTTATCAATATATAATGTTCCCAAGGTCAGCTGCGAGCCTCTCCTTGCATTGACTTTATGGAGTTTATGTTGTAAGAAAGCAAATGTTCCTTTCTTTTGCTGTCTTGTTTAGTCGACATCCTCTACAGAAAACAGTTCTCTGAGAGTTAGAAATGCTGCTACTTTAGCTATGAAGGCAAACGTTAGTGAGAATATATTTTTGTGATTGTTATATATGGACAATCAAACCTGCTCCTGGCAGATTTCCTACCAAATTTTTAACAGAGTTTGTAGCTTAATGTTATGTTTGTTAAGCAATGCTTGCATTTCACTGAGAGGTTTTGATTTTATATATATATACATATATGTATATTTCACCTGCAGATGGAAACAAAATATTATTAGATCACTATTATTATTGCTTAGAACTTTCCTCCATGTTGCCTCTGTCTTTTAGAAATTAAAAGTCTGAAGGTTGTTTCACATTTACTCACATTTTATTACTTTAACTCACTGATTTGAAAACTATTTATGACAAAAATGTCTTAAAAGTGCAACAGCTCTTTCGTTGTTTTTCACTTAAAGCGCTCTTAAGAACCAAATGCTAAAGAACCTTTTAATTGTTTTATACCTTTCTGAATCTTGTATAACTTCACTTGACATTGCTTTTATGCAGACTCCCACCTTGAAGAGTCAGAACCACTAAATACTCTAGATGTAAAGAAAAACTAGGAAGGCCAAACAATTACTAAAAGTTAGGTTTTCCATTCTTGTCTTACTTCTCTTTAAGAAATAAGTCTTTTGTCAAAGCCTCCACTTGAAGTAAGGAACATTCCAGAAAGAGTTCAAGAAGTACTCCCAGATCTATAATCGTTGTGTGTAAGAACTACAACTTCTGCACTAGTGCTACATTTTAAAGATTCCTTTTAACATCCAGTACTTCAGTGGCATTCTGTTTGCGAAATCAAATGGCTTGTTCTCTGTTATGCTGAGACAATCCCCTTCTCCTCCTCCCCTTTACAGAGTGTAAAATAATTCAAATAGGTCTTAAAATGGAAATATGTTGCACTTAGCAACATATATTAACATTAGTGAGAATCAAGTCCACAATAACATATATATGTCTGACAGTGACATTTCAGGTAATAGAACTTACACACTTTAGTTCCACAAAGGTACAAGAAAACTTCATTATTAATTTACTGTTTGCGGAAAAACTACCCCAGACCTAATTAACACCAGTAGATGTCAGTGTTGGCATATGCCAGTGTGCCAACGTGTTGAGAAACGTCAGATGTTCCATGTAATGTATGTTTTAATTTATATATGCTTTTTACATACGTATACCTGAATAAATTAAATTGAGTGTGTTTTTGTGTTTTTCTGTACATATATTATGTTTCACCATTTTTTATTCTGTTTGTAATTCTAGTACAATAATAAGTATATAAGTAACAACATAAGTAATTATTGTACTATTAAACAAGCAAAAACAAAAAGAGCTAAATTATAGATGATTTTCCTATCATCCGTTAAGTAAAAAATATTCGTTATCATTTTGTATATAAATACTGTAAAATAACTTTGTAAGTGCTAAAAGGTAATAAACCCGGAACAGTGGTTGCTACTTTTCTGTAAAATAGTTTTACTAGTTTGGTAGTAGTAATAGGCTCTTCAGATCTGAATTTCCCTTTGCAGGTGCAAAGAACAAAGGAAATAGAGGTAGAATAGTTATATAGGATTTTATGTATATATGCACATGCATATATAAACATACGTGTGAGTTACACTGGAAATTAGGATATATAATTACTTCATACTGAAGCTTTCTAAAGTGAAATATTCCTTTTGCAATGTGATTGCCATAGGTAAGTTAATTTAAAATAAGCAAGCAAACAATAATCAGAATCCAATCACAAAGTAGTCACAAAAGACACTGGTCAAAACCATCCAGACATTCCTGCTGAAATAGGTTCTTTGGCATTTAAGTATATCTGACCAGTACTGCACAGTACTTGATGTGTATTTGCCATGTGTGACATGTATTTGCCATCCATAAAAATGCATTTCATACTAACTTAGAGGTTATGTTATATTTTTCATGTGACTTCATGAACCATAGACCTAATAATGAAAGTCGTCTTAAAATTATATAGTGTGTGACCGTATCAGGTTTCTGTCATGTATTAAGTCATTTCACTCTTCAGTTCTTCCCTCCAAAGAAAAATGTTTTTGTCATTATTGATTTCTAATTTGATTAAAAATTTACCTGATTTCTTATTTTTGTGCTTTTAATATCTGACAGCATCCAAGTAATTTATTCATCCTCTGTGTTGCTGCAGACTTTGTTATGAAGGAGTTCCTGTTTCAGAACAGTTCCAGAATAACCAAACAGCTGGGACTCACTCTCTTCCTCACACACCAAAAACTCCAGCTGATTGGCCAATATTAGCTGAATATAGTCTTAAAAAAACACAGCTGCAACTGGTAGGAGAGAAAGTAAGAAATAATTTTAATATTTAATCTAGTTGCATAATTCAAGGTGTATGAAACACTTAGGAAATAAAGAGCTTTTGATTTATTAACATTTGACAAGATACAGTATAGAAACGTATATGATTTTTTTTTATTGACGGGGATTGTCATTCTAAAACCTCATGTCTTAGCTCTTAATTCCTCTTCTGAAATAATAAATATGCTAATTAATAGCAAAAAAAAAAAACAAAAAAAAAAACTAAAATAGCAAGCCAGGTAGTTCTTTCAGGCTGCAGAGCCCTATGCCTCACAAGAATCCACTATATTTGGTGTTTTTTTGTTTTTGTTTACAAAATCATGATTAGAAAAAAAAGTGTTTTATCACCTAATTGTTCAAATTCAATACAGACATTAATAAACTGTTTTTATGTTAGCTGATAATTGAATTGTATTGTTTTTGAAGGTTTCAATTTATCCAGAAGCTTTAAAAATGTTTTGGGCTCCTGTTCCACCAAAATTCTTTGCTCCAATTTCTTCTATGAAGGAAATTTTATTTCCTAAATATGAGGTAAATATGTAAAAAATATTTTTGGTGTTCTCATCAGTTGCAGCAATTTTCTAATATTGTGGTTGTTAACTGTAACAGTTATATTTTATGCTTCTACCTTATTAACACTTCTGTACCTTATAAGCTCTTTATATAAGTTGTACAGTTTGTAATAATATGTATTAAATGGTATTGTTTACTTTCAGTTTCCCCAATAAGAAAGTGTCTGGTAGCAGTTATCCTTAATTATCATTTACTATTATATTATCTTGTTTAATGTCTTTATCTTTTTGTTGAAAGCCACTTTTGCACAGACTTTCTTCTGCTGTGCTATTCTGGCTGTGATATATATATTAAATGTGATATTATGTCAAACAAGATCTGTTTTGTCAAACAAGATTTGAGGTCTGAAATGTTTTGAATTTAAAATCTCCACTACTGTCACATTGTTGTGAGAGGTGAGCCATTTGTGTAAGTCTGCATGCTTATAGCATATCCATATTCATAGCACACTGCACTTTCCTATGTCAAAAGTTACAGAAAAACTAGCATTTCACAACAAATTCACAACTCTGTGCAATATATAAAGCATGCTTATTCCTGCTGTCAGTTAATCCATGCTTAATTCTGACATAGCTTGTCATATCCTAGCCCTACTGACCTGAACTGAGAGCTGTGTTGTTGTTGTTACTATATGCACTACTGTGAGCTGACATAAATTACCAAGGCTACAGATAAAAACTTTAGAGAATAAGGTATCAATAATCAGTTTCCACAGGTTATTTGCCCATTTTGCACCATGTAATTCTTGCTTGCATTAAAGTATGTGTTCTACTGACTGTCCATTAGAAGCTTATGATAAATGGCTTCTGTGATACTGGTCTTGATCATCATAACTCTTTGGCTCAGTTATGTTATAGGCTTAATTTACCTGCTAATATGTTCCCTGTAGCTGGCAAACAATAATGTTGCATGTATTCAAATGCGCAAATATGTTATTTCAGAGCAATGTTATTGAAGATGTTGTATTTGAAGACTTTTTAATTGATTATGAAGAGTTAGAAGCTGAGCAAGATGATCATGATTTCTATGACTATGTCCAGGTGTGTATTATGGTGCTTTAATGTAATTAAGCTTAGCAAAACAGTTCTTTTTTTGAAGTTGTAAGACAAAATATTTCTGTATAGGGGACATCTAAAAGCAATTTTATGTTAGATATATCTCTGCAAATGAAAAACAGTATTTATATTTGGTTCATTTTTGAGTAGAGAGGAAATACTAAATCTCACTTTTTAAAACCTTAGACTGTGCTTGGAAAGAGTCATTGCATATTTTAAAGATAATTCTTATTTTGCATGGCACTAGGTGATGTTTTAGGGGTGGGACTGTAATGCCCTTCCCTGTAATAAAGAGATTTTGGAGAACATGATGTATCTCAACAGAGAGGCTTATTGGATGTTCTGCTATATCCAGACATCTGAAAAACTGGAAGAGTCAAGAAGCAGAACAGGGAAGTGTTGAAGTGTTGAAGTGTTTTCAATGTGTGAAATTTTTATGTAAAATTTCTCAAATGTAATATTAAAGGATAGGTGAGGAGTTCTGTACAGGTGATTTGTAAGTGGGAAATTGAAGTGGCTGTGAGTTGTAGTGCAGGTCTTTCCAATTATGGATTCCTGACCATTTCAAATACCTTTGGTGTCATTCATAGAGCATAAACCCACTTCAATGAGTGGATATATTTGCAGCCAGAAATGGGGTAACTGAGGATACTGTATTGTTACTGCAGCTGAGTTCCCAGATATAATTTAGTGATTGGAAGTACTGTTTTATATTTTAATTAAGGGTTCCAATTGTGAGTTGGGACTGCTAGAGCTGTCAAGATCTGTTGGATGATGTGTTTCCTATTTGGAAGTAAAAAATGCTGGTCAAGGTATATTTGCTTTTGCCCTTGAAAGAAACTTTTAAATAATGACAATAGATATTTGAGGATCTGTGATTCAAGAGTATGTGACTCGAAGATGGCATGGAAGCAGAACATAAAGATAAATACCATTATGATAAAGATTGTTCACTGCTTTGAACATTTCTTGCAGGAGTTGGCTACAAATAATGAGGAGAATCTTTTAGTATTTAATGTAAAAAAGGAAGTGTTCTGTGATGAGCTTTGCATATCTCCTACATTCATGGGCAGCAGCAACTTTAAATTGTTATTTTATATTTGGCTAAAATATTTTACTCATGCTGTGTTGGTACCATATTGTGGGTACCACTTCAGTTTTCCTGTACAAGTAGGTCTATTCTATCAAAATGGATTAAAACCAGATGAAGCAGATAGAGGTATTTTTATTGGAAGTGATGTGGTGATTGTATGTGGCTGTTTTGTTGCCTGGGATTCCCAAGACAGGAATATCTGTGTGACTAAAGAGATTTGTTGTGGAGTGAATGTAACACTTTTAAGAACAATCTGGCTTAAAGCATTTTCATTGAAAAGACATGTCCATACACAGTTGTCCTGGTTTTAGCTAGGATAGAGTTGGGTTAAACCACAGCAACAGTAAATCCATTATGGGTGATTAACAGTATGGAATATTCACAGTATGTTCTGAGATTGGAGCATCTACATAGAATGCAGATACGTCCATAGAACATGTCCACTGACTGTCCTTGTTCTGTAGTGTTAATTGATCTGAGAATTTTGAATGTGACTGGGATTTTGGGACACCTGGCAATGGAAATGGGAATAAGACATCCAGAAATCCAGACAAATGCGGTCCTTACCCTAGTTTGGCAAAGGTGTGTGTGTATGTGGTTTTTCTGTGTGTGTGTAAAGGTTCAGATTTCTTTGGGCATTAGTTCTGCTTTTAAGAACAGAATATATCTGAAAGCTCCATTCATAGTAGACTCAGATTCGTTTAGAGTTATTTTCACTCTTTCTTTTATCTGTAGGCAAAAACTCTGAGAAGATGCCAGTCCCTGCCAAATTTTTCTGACAGTGACAACTCAGAGGTATTATTTTATATTTACTTTGACTTTTTCCCAAACTGTGATCTTGTAGAAATTCTTTCACTGAACTGAAGATTTTCTTATTAAATGCAAAAATGAGTCTCAAAAGTCTTTTTCTAGGGGTTTGGTTACATTCAATATTTTCATTTCATAATATGAGAACATAGCTTTGTAATGAGAACCCCCCATTAACTTTACAGTCATTTAGAGAGGTCTCTCTTTTTGGAGAGAGATCCTTTGGAGGAATCTATATTCCTCTAACCTGAAATAAGTGGAACAACGTAACTGAGTAAAGATTTGCAGCATCAGATCCTTGTGTTTCAGACGTATCAGGGCATCAACATGAAGTTTTCAATCTATTAAGTGTTATGTATTCTTATGTCTATTGAAGTAATGTTAGGTGTTCACAAAATACATAAAGCTGCAGTAAATAATGCAAATTTTACACTTGTACAACGATGAACTTTATAGAATTATATAGAATGTATTTTATAAAGAGATTTGATTTTGAGTAAGAAAAAGTATAAGTCTATATTAAAAACCTCTATATAGTTCATAAAGACCTGCATAAAATATTGTGACCATGTGATTTTAAGGACAGATATAAAGCATGGTGGCAATTGAAGCTGTATAAATAATAAATAATTTAAACACCATATCTGCAATTTAACTAAGCACTGATGCTTGATTTTAAAATATCAGTTTTATGTTCTAACAGACGTAGTCTTGTTAAGTGCTTTGCTTTTTTTTTTTTTTTTTTTTTTTTAATATTAACAAGTGCTTTTCTCTGTAAATTTCAGACAGTGGACATGAAATTGCATTTTAATTTCTTTAACAAAGGTGTTACGCCTTATATTATAGTATAAGTTTTACCAGCATACTGGAATTAACAAAAAGAGTGAGAAGCAATATATGTCTTACTGCAAATATTACTTGCTTAATAAGTAATTATAATTAAACACCAGAGCACAACATACAGTCCATTCAAACTAACCAAATGTTATATATAAATCTTATTTCAAATGAACATCTAAATAAATCCTATTTTTTTTAACAGATAAGTTTAATTAAGAGATCAGTGTCAGCTGTGGAGGTGGCTGCTTTCAAATGTGAAACTAATTTAAAGATGTCAGCTAATTTCAAAACCAGCATGAAAGAGTTGGAGGTTATGAAGCAACAGATAGCTGAGCCAAAGGTTGAGAGAGAGATTGGGAAAAGCTCCCCTACCAAGCATGTATTGAATCAAGCCTGTGATGATCCTCAGTCAATGCAGACAGACACACCAGTGGAAAAAATGCCTACTTCAACTGGACAAGAGGATAGTGAGAATATTTTACTTGTCCAGAGAGCTGAAAAGGCTGGAATTAAATACACCATTTTCCCAAGAAGAAAGAAAACAAAGAAATCAAAGAAAACAATAAATCCTAGAAAACTAGAAGCTGTGATTAAGAAATTAATTCAACCCCCAAGGATTCTTAAAAGGTTTTCTTTAATTAGTGTATTGACATTTTAAAGAATGTATTTCAATTTGTAGCTATGTTATATAATTACAGGTTTAATCTTCTTATGTAATAAGTATTGCTCTGAAAATAAGTAATGATAGCTTATTTATTTATAATGCTTTTTTTTTTTTTTTTTTTTTTTACTCTGTGAGATATCTTTAGGACATTTAGTAAATATAGTGTTTTAAACAGAAATGGCGTGGTTTCATGTAACAACAAAAGAATCTTTAAGTGTAAATGTAAGATTAAAAATAGTCAAAAACCTTAAATGTAAGATTAAAAATAGTCAAAAACCTTTCTTCTGAAAGACGAGGAAATTCTAAGTTCTTAGGAAACTGAATTGCTAGGCTGGACTAACCTCAGTTGTACCATGAACTATATTGATTACAAGAAGCAAGTGGTTTGCTTTAGAGTGATACAGAAAAATAAAAGGTATAAATATTTTTCTAGTAAATGGTTATTATTTATATACTTATGAGATAGGATACTTTACAAAACATCTAATTTGTTTTGGTTTTGGAAGAGTGCTATTTCTTAAATACTTACACTTGTGAGCTCCAAAAACTCCCAAAGGTTGTCTGTTTTTGTGTGCACTTATATTTACGCTTAGGCCTGGTCCTTCAGCCCAGTTTCCCATTCAGCCTTTTCTTTTTCTCTGCTTCTTCTCTTCTCCCACCTTTCTTGAGGTTTATTGTAATGAAAATAAAAGCTGCTTAAACTATGGTGTGATAGCCTGGCATGCTGAGCTGTCACTAAGGGAGATGGTGGTCTTTTTCCAAAGCCTTGTTTTAGACAGTACTGTATGTTTGCTGTTCATGGCTTTCATATCAGTTTTGCTGAACCCTCTTTTTTTTTTAAATCTTTGTACTATTTTATATGCCATTCGCATATGGGATTGCTTTACTTTTTCCTCTGTTTCCTTTTTTCCCCAATGGGATCCTTATGTATAAAATATTATAAATGTTAGATAAATATTATAAATATGTATAAAATATTACCTCTGTATTCTCTCTCTCTTTAACTTATAATTGGCTGGTAAGTTTAAAAAAAAAATCACTAACAAGATAGTTAACAATAGGTTTTTCAATTGTTGACTGGCAGATTGTAATTTGATATTGCTAATATATCTGGGAATATTTAGTTAATTTCAGTAATATTTTTCCTTAGGTCCGTGTCTCTGGGAAGACTTCCTACTCACGACAAATTCATTATCAAGTTGTCTCCAGAAATCAAAGAATACCGGAGCCCCAGCACTCCTTGTTTGTTAGATTTTGAAAAGTTTGCGAGAGTGAGGGGTGGAATTCCAAAAGAAACTTCTGCTCGTGCATGGGTCAGTGCAATCTGGAACAGCTGGTTTGATGAAACTTTCCCTCCTAGTGAGAATTCTTCTGAGGGTATTGAGCTACTAAAAGGGACTAATGCAGTGGACTCTCAAGAAGCAAATCTACCAATAGAATTAGTTGACTCAATACAGCCTGTTCTGCTTGAAGGTGAAACAGTTAGTATTGATGATTTAGAAGAAGAAGTAAGAAGACTAACCGAGGTAATAGAAAAGGATGAGCATCCTTCAGCTTTTCACTACTGCAGGCGTGGAGCAATACAAAAAAAGTTAGGGAAGTTAAAGTCAGCTATGGAAGACTTGGAAAAAGTAAGTTTCCAAACCACTTGGCTTGGAAAGCTATTTTCCTCCTATCAAGCACCTTGATAAAAGAATATCTGAATTCATCAATAGGAGATGATTAGACACAGGAATGTTGCTAACATATAACAAATACATTTCTAATTTCTGCAAAAGCATTGTGAACAAATAAAATGAAAAATAATGTATTTCCTGTTTATGATTAAGCTGTCATTTCACATGAATTTTATACAGTAGTAATTATGTTCTTTTGTGTATTTATTTATTCAACTTTTTAAAGTTTTTTTTTTTTTTTATAGCAGTACAAAAGCTGCCATTACTTCCACCCTATACCCTGAACAACTAACCAGAAGGAAACAAAACAGTAAAAATATTGTCCAAAATATATAAATAAATAAATAAATAAATGTATTAAATTACTCCAAACTTTAGAAACAGATTGTCAAGTGTCTGAAAGGTTAAAAATTCAACACTGACAAAGTGGCTCATTAGCCAATGAGCCAATATCAACCATCTAAATTGCTTGTAAAGCAATTACGTATTCTAGTGAAAACATTATTGACTTTTCTTGGATCTGAGAAATGGCTCACAGACCCAAATTTGAGAATTACTTTTGTAGCAGATCAGTCTCAGATACGTATCAGTCTCTATATTTATTTCCATGTAGCTATTAAATCTTTATTATATGTGTAGTGAATACAATCATACATATTATTTGTTTGATAATATCTGTCAAATGATATCTCACAGAATATTAAGTGCTTTCTATAGGAATTATAACAACATGGTTTGAAAAGCTGATACTTTTTTCATGGGGACATGCTTATTTCGTATTTTCAAATAGAACAGTAATGAACAAGATTGTTTCTAAGTTTTTATTCCCTGGGATTCCTGCAGGACTAATTCTGACTTTCTAGAAATAATTCAGATAACTATTATAAAGAAATAATCAAACATGGTGATATCACAGCTGATTTGTATTTTCTACTGCATGCTGGTAGATTAGACTCTGGTTCTGCATCTTTGTAAGTACACTGTGTTTTTAGATGAGTGGATCAGACATACTTTTCACGTTTCTGGATTAAATAGAACCTTGTCAGTCTAAGACTTATTAAAAATAATTTCAGTGCAAACATTTTTTTCTCATTCCGTATATACTATTGTTAGCATATTTGAGACGTTTCTTCTGCAATATAAATTATTTATTCCTTATTTTATTTATAGGCTATAAGTTTAGAACCGCTACTACTTGATGCTTACTGGCATAGACATTTGATTTACCTCTTTCAAGATAAAATTTATGCTGCTTTGGATGACCTGAATTTCATAACTAAAATGAACAAAAATAAGGCAGGTAAGTATCTGTGAAAGTGTAACTTAACTTTTTAAGCAGTTCATTTTTCATTTTTTTTTCTCTAGCTGCCTAGTTCTGCAAAAGTTTTTGTTTTTTTTTTGTTTTTTTTTTTATAAGTATTTAGCGTTACATCAATTATTTTATCTGTATTATAGAAAAATTACAAAGCAGACATAAATCCCCAAAGATTTGGGACAGAAAATGTTTTCTAAGACAAAAATAAGTACTTCATATTTTCATTAAAAAAAAAAAAGAGAGAACTGGTGGAAATTGTATCTATTAATTTAATGTGAAAAGCTGATAATCCTATAATGGGGACTGTGTGCTATTGTGTATTCAGTCAGTCCTGTTCTCCTGCAACCTTTATACTAGGAAGGAGGAACTTAAAAGGGAAAAGTTCTATCTGTTTGACAGACCAAGAAAAAGGATCAAGTTTGGTCTACAACTTGTGAAGAAGAGTTGGCAGAATTTTTTTATTTGACTATCTGTGTGAACTGGGGACTAGTGGCTAGATAGCAGATCTACAGAAAAGGGTGTTGGGGTGCTCTTGTGTCCATGAGCAGTCAAATGTAAGTCATTAGTATGGACTTTCAGCAGGGGAGGCTAGCTATACACTGGATGCATTAGCAAAAGCATGGCCCTGTAGGTCAGGGAAAGTGGTTCCCCTGTACCTGTTTGTGATGCTACTACGCTTCCAATACTGTCTTGTTGAGAGAGAGAAGCTGGAGAGGGTCCATTGGAAAGTTATTAAGATAGTCAGGGGCCTTCCATATATATAGAAGGGCTGAGGGAGCTGAATTAGCCTGGTGAAGGTAAAACTAAGGGGGAAATCTGTCCTCAGCTATGCAAGGGATAGTAATAGAGGAGACAGAATTTTCTGAGAAATGCTAAGCAAAACAGGAGGCAATAGACACAAGCTGCAACAAATCAATTTTCAGTTGGCCCTAAAAATACTCACAAGAGGAATGGTTAAACACTGGAGCAAGCAGATACTTCTTGGAGATTTTAAATTTGGAAAAGACCATGAGCTGATTCACCTCACTTTCCAGATTAGCCCCAGTTTGAGCAGGTCATTGGACTAGGTAAATTTGAGAGCAACCTCTTGATCTAATCTTTTTTTTTTTTTTTTTTTTTTTTTTTTTTAATGATTCTTCAAATAACTCAGATGACTTTATTTTGCTAAAACCTCTTTTCTGTGAAGAACATCCAAAGGACAGCTAAGCAATATGCTAAACTTTAAAGTCACCGTGTTGTTGTTCTGAACACAATACATTTATTACATGTTCTCAATCTGTAGTTTAAACTACTGGAGATGATCAGTCAGTCTATGAAAGTCTACATTTATAATACAAGTATTTATAAAAAGTCATGTTGTGAGCTGTTTGCTATGAAGAGAAAATACTGAAATTGAAGGATGACAGCACAAGATCGTCATTGTACATTTGTATTGGATAAATGTGAGTCGCAAATTAAAAGGTGTTCCTAACTTTTTTAGGAGTGAAGCTCTGGAGTGGCTTTCTAAATTGGATAGTGTAGCCGAGGAGCTTAAAATTGAGCTTGATAATATGAAACAAATTTTATAACAATATTCCTAAAGACAGATTTAAGTTCATACTGGTCCCCGGGTGTCAGATTCATTAGTATATTGGAAGAGAGGGACTTGCTGTTTTTGTAGATATCTGTTATATGTTAATCAGGAATTTGGCTAGCTATCTGTAATGACCAGGGAGTATTTTTTTTTTTTCCTTTGCTTATTCAGGTCCTTTGCTTATGCTCTGGTTTTAACTGATCTAACTGATCACAGGTCAGGCTTGCTTGATCAGGGACCAGGAGGAACTATTTTACTCCTTCATCAAATTGTCATTGTCTACTGAAGACTGCTCTGTTTCATCATATTCTGTGTTGTTTGCGTGGCCTGCTACAGAACATGAAAATGGGAACATCCTACTTCTGTGATGATCATTTGGAAGTTTTCTATTATTTGATCATGCGGAGGCTTAAAAAATTACTGGTGGTGTTGACATCTGCTGTTCTGTTTCTGTGATCTATTACAATTTCATCTTTGGGTCTTTTATTCTGAACTTCACTAGAAATTTATTAGGAGATACTGGGAAATGTTTAACCATTGATGGTGTGTAAGTGTAGTGGCTTGGCTCCAGCCTGCGGCTAAGTGCCTATACAATTGTTCTCTTGCTCCTTTACACTACACGCCACAGGACAGGGGAGAAAATGGGAACATCAAAAGTGAGAAAAATCGTAGGCAGAGATACAGACAGTTTAACATGTAAAGAGGACAGATACAAAAGGCAATCACTCGCCACTTCTCAAAATCAGAGCAATGCCAGCCAGACTCTGAGTGATGGCCACTTTAGAAGACAACCATCATCTTCCCTTCTTCCTCTAACCTCATATTTTTATTGCTGAGCATGACATGATATAGTATGGAATATCCCTTTGTCCAACTCAAGTTAGCTGTGCCACAGTCCCAGCTGTGACTCCTCGCAACTTTTTGCCCATCCCCAGCTTATGCGTTGGGGAAGTGGTGGTGGGTTGTGATGGGGAACAGAAAGCCTTGACATTGTCCAAGCACTGTTCAGTAACAGCCAGCTGCTGTATTATCAATGCTGTTTTAGCCCCAAATCCAAAACACAGCATCATATGGGCTGTTATGAGAAACGTTACTTACATCCCAACCAGATTCAGTACAGTGGGGCAACTGTTGTATTGGTCCATTTAAACTAAATCTCTTTATATTTATTTGTGGTCAACAGGTCTACACTCAAATGGCTTGATGGGCCATTTCTACCGAGCTCTACTGAGAGCAAAGAGCTGCAAATCCTACAAGAACAATCAGTTTACAGCTGCATGGGCTCAAGGACTGAGAACACAGCTGCAGCTGTAAACTTTTTGAGCTCTGTTGCTCAGATTAAAAATAAACTTCCTAACCTTCTGTATAATTTATTGTTTTTACTGCTTGTATTAACTACCTTGTAAGGAGATGACATTGTTTTGGGCCGCTAAATAGTGCCTTTTATGTTTTGGGGGGGTTGTTTCAGATACGTACTTGTCAAAGGCTGAAATTTACAGAAAACAGGGTGATAATACATTGGCAATCATCAATTATAGTTCTGCAATACAATGCTGCCCAACAGATGATGACATTTATTTCAGGAGAGCTGAGATGTATTTTGAGGAAAATCAGTTATTATTGGCCATGGATGATTATGCCAAAGTAAGTTAACTTTTTTTGTATTGTTATAATAATGTAGCAATTTTGTATAACTTTAAAAGTGAATTCTATTTGGAAAATAGCTTGGAGAACAGATATCCTTTTAAAGAAATGATGTTTAAACAAATCAGTGCCATAGGAATAAGTGTGTGATTTATGTTACTCCTGCCAAGTAATTCAATATATTACTGAATGTCTACAAATTATCAGGCACTGATAACCTTGTGTCACTGCTTTTGTATTTCACTCTACAGTTAATGAAAATGACAATAGACACTAAAGGACAAGAGAATAAAAAAGGAAACCTGAGAATAAATTAACATTCTTTTTATGCTTGGTTAAGGCTTTTAATCATTAGGAATATTAAGACTGAGGAATAACATGAAGTAATTATTTTTTTCATTATAGTGTTTTCAGTATAACCCAAAAAGAACAGATGCACTTATGAAACATGGAATATATTTCTTTGACCGTTCAGTTTTGACTACAGCTATTCAGGATTTTACAGCTGTGATCAGGGAAGACCCTGGCAATGCTCAGGCAAGGTATGGTTTATAATTTGACAAGTATTTGAATTTTAAGTGGATTGTTAAAATAATATTAATATGTGAAAGACTAACTGCGCATTAAACAATAATAAAGCAATTGCATTTCCAAAGAGATGTATAATAGAAATAGACTTCTAGGCCATGATATTCATCGGGGAATCTTTCTATTGCTTTAATGACTTTGGATTAGTCCCTAGACCTTAATTTAGCTATGCACAGAACCATGTGCTCAAATTCCACTGGAGTAATGCAAATATAGAGTCAGTTGGACTTAAGCACGTGCATGTGTGCTTTGCTGTAAAGTGCTGGATTTAAATACATGTTCAAAGTGAAGAATGTCCTTAAGGATTGTATATTTCTATGCCTAATTTACACTGATTGTCTTGACACTTCTAGTTTTAGCATTATGCTGAATTGATGTATTCTGTGGAAAAAAAAAAAATGAATGTATGAATAAGAAACATCTTTATTTTTGAATTATAACAATGATTTTGAGTTTTGACTTACAAAGGCTGATTTTTTTAAAATCATTTTGCCACTAGAAAATGTGAATATTTTTAATATAATTCCTGCAAAAAAACACATTCTTTCTATACTATGATCTGTAAAATAAAAGTAAAATGTGAGGATTTGATACCAGATTATGATACCTTGAATTTAGGTGTAAGCATGTTGTCTCCTTGGGATGTAAAAGTCTGAACTGCCATTAACACCAAGGACAATCTAGCCAATACATGTAATAGATTCCAGATAGAATCAGTATGCATCTGAACACTTATGTAAAGCCTGGAGAGCTATATAGCTCTGAAACCAATAAGTGCTCATTTTTGAATGAGCTGAATTGCTCTCATCTCCTTGGATTATGTTCACTAGATCTTCATCTTGTGGTTCCGCTCGAGTGGGCAACCGAGCTCCACCACAGCCGCTCTCTCACTCCCCTCCTCAAAGAAGAATGGGGAGAAAATATGTGAAAAGGGCTCAAGGGTTGAGATAAGGACGAGAAAATCATGCAATAATTATTGTAACAGGCAAAACAGACTCAGCATGAGAAGATAGTAAGATTTATTGCTCATTACTAACAAGCTAGAGAAGTGAGAAACAAAGGAAAGAAACCAAAAGCACCTTCCCCCCCCCCCATCCACCCTCTTCCACCTCCTCCCCCCGAGCAGTGCAGGGGAACGGGGGAATGGGGGTTATGGTCAGTCTACAGCACTTCTTCTCTGCCGCTCCTTCTCGGTCACTCTCATCCCCTGTGCTGTGGGGTCCCACCCACGGGATACAGTCCTTGATGAACTGATCCGGCGTGGGCTTCCCACAGGCAGCAGCTCTTCCAGAACTGCTCCAGATATAGGTCCGTACCACGGGGTCCATCCCTCAGGAGAAGACTGCTCCAACCTGGCTCCCCTATGGGCAGCAGCTCCTGCCAGGTCACCTGCTCCTGCATGGTCTCCTCTCCACAGGCTACAGGTCTGGCCCGGAATCTGCTCCGGCAGGGGTCTTCCACAGGTGGCAGCCTCCATAGGTGCAGGGCCACCTGCTCCACTGTGGTCTCCTCCATGGGCTGCAGCATGGAACCCTGCTCCACCGTGGTACTCCATGGGCTGCAGGGGGACATCCTGCTTTACTATGGTCCTCACCACAGACCACAGGGGACTTCTGCTCCGGCACCTGGAGCACCTCTCCCCCTCCTTCTACACTGACCTTGGCACCTGCAAGACCGTTTCTCACTGCTCACACTCTCCCAGCTGCTGTGTGGCGCAGCGTTTTTTTTCCCTGTCTTAAATATGCTCTCACAGAGGCGCAAAACAACATCGCTTATTGGCTCAGATCTGGAAAACAATGGGGCCCTTCCCAAACATGGGGCAGCTTCTAGATCTTTCTCACAGAAACCACCCCTATGGCCCCCTGCTACCAAAACCTTGCCACGTAAACTCACTACACATCTATAATGGAAATATCTAACAGCTAACATTGTAGACATCAACAAATAAACACCTAAGTTTAGATGTCTTGTTCTAACCAAACTGAATAGAAGGGGCTAGTGAAGGACTCTCCTATGTGCATCTGTTACCTATCAATTCATCTTCTTTATCACAGGGGGCCACAGAATTATGCAAAGCTTTCTAATGACATCAGGTTGCTTGAACTACTAAAGTAATTTACAGATGCTTCTTAAAACTCTGATTTTAAAATAAAATCTTGAAGCAATGTGAAACTGCAGTTGGCGTCCTAAGGTCAACTTACTACTTTGAGGCTCAAAGGTGGATGAGTGAGCTCTGTGAATTGTCCTAGCGAGTATGATTAGTGTCACTGCCTTGTGTTTGTGGGGAGTCAGGCATGTGATTTAAATTCTTGAGGAACTGACTGTGTTAGATTTAAAAAGGATCAGTATATATTTTGCATGATAATTCTTTATAGAAGGAAGTAGGATGTGACATAAGACTCATTTGATATGTGAAAGCTATCTTTAGTAATATAAATAAATGTTTTATATATTATATTTTGCATTGATAAAATATTTTTTTACAGCCATTACCATCTATTCACACTTTTTCAGTTATGCCTTTGATTTATTTTGTTTATAGAGTTGCTAGAGTCTGGAATTTCATTGAGAATTAGTGGAAAATAATAGGAACTGATTCTGTAAACTTATCTGTTTGAAAGAAATTTTGAAGAATAGAATGGATGTTTTCAAAAAAAACTTTAATAGTGATGAAGATAGATTTATTTCTTTTCTGTTACATCAGATTTGACAAAATCTAGTGTCTTCCATATACAAAATGCTGTACCAATAGACTCTGGAACTTGGAGAGAGTCCATTTGAGAGAGTCTGTGATGCTCAAAGCTGATACAGTCCTCTATTATATCGAGCTTGATTTATGGAAGTACAATGCAATGATCTGCCTGTACGGTATAGGTTGTAGGACTATAGGTTGTTGTTCCATCGGATTTGTTTTATTAAATTGAGAAATAAAAGTGAATGCTTATTCTGTTCTTAAACATTTTTTCCCTAAATAATTTCTTAAAGCTTGCATGGCATAAACAATGAAAGAATGCTTCATATTAACCTGACTCATCCTGTTCATTTTCTAAGTAATAATTTATGACTTCAAAATATGACTGAGTTATAATTTTCTGAGAGAAATTGTATTTAAAGAGAAACTGTCTTTCTTATTAGGCTGTATCGAGGAAGAACGTATGCTAAACAACAGCAATATAGAAATGCAATACAAGACCTAGCAGCAGCAATTCATCTAGACCCATCTTGTTGGCAAGCATTCTATTATAGAGGTTGCATTTTACAACAGGTTGATCCAAAAAGAGCTCTTCAGGACTTCAGTGTTTCTGGTATTGTTTATTTCAAAGGTGTATATGTTAAACAGAGAAATGAACATTTACCAGTAATTACTATACTGTACAGTGCAGTTGTTTCCTGTAGAAAATATTGAAATGTATGGTTGTACTTCAGTGTTTGCTAAAAATTTGTTCCTTTTTTATTTCTATTGTTTGCTACTAGACATCAACTCTTGCTGCTGTTGCTACTGCTTAGCTATTTTTCCTCTGTTTCCTAAAGCTTTTTCTACTACACTTTTAACAATTTTATTGGGTTAATTGAGAATTATATGTCTTGAAGATATTTGATGCCACATTAAACCATTGGTATTATGATCTAATATGTTATGTTTTTGTTTATCTATGATATTCTATAAATCTCTAAGAAAGCTAGAGTAAAAAGTAAACTCCAAATAAGTTGCGGGGAGTAACAGAAATATATATGAGTACCTGAACTGTTGATTTTTATTCTCCCTTTCTCACAGTACTCATCAATGACACTCCGGAAAATTTCTGTTCTTTCCTTCATCGTGGGATCATTTACTCAAAGCAGTGTCAATGGTCACTTGCAATCTGTGACTTTGAAAGTGTCATAGCTTTGAATAGGTAATCGAACGTGAACATTTTAATATATTTTGTTTATATTCTGATTTTACCTGGGTACTAGTAAAGGAAAGTGGAACCAGAACTGATTATTCAGCAAATACACTGAAATTAAAACAAAACCATAACGTCTTATAATATCTTTTGCCCCATTTATTGCAGTAAGAAAATAATATAAATAATTATTAAATAAATTTCAAAATTACATTTTACTTCACCTTATATATACTTGTAAAAATAAATTAAGGTTTGGCAGACAAAAGATGAAATTGAAGTCCTAGTTAAAGCCTTAAGTGTTCATGCCATAATAATTTAATTAGTCTTTTGGGAGGGAATCTTTTTACAGTGCAGGCACACACCCACCCTTTATTTATCCCCCCCAAAGAAAATGTCACAATGTTTTGTTTAGCAGAAGACAGTAGATAGTGTCCCTGAAATAAAATTAAAAGAAACAAAAAACAGAAGCCAACAGCACAAAATAAAATGGCTTATGATCCTTTATGGTTAGTGATGGAAACCAATATGGTTCTTGTGAACTGCATTTCTTCCTAACACTTATAAATACCTTGGAAACAGATTATGTCTGTAGCAGCCCTATTACGTAAGCAGTTTTGCAATATGCAAAAAACTTCCTATTCCAGATAGCTGAAGTAGTTGTGTTCTTTAAAGACAATGACTTCTCCTTCAGCCTTAGGCAACCTCAACAGTCTTGTCTTGAGTAAAAGCTTCCGTTCTGTTTTTACACCTATGGCAGATGTAAAAACTCCTCAGCTCTTCCATTTTATTGGCTGTGCTATTGGAAGTCTAGAACTTGCCTAGAAACAGTCTACAAGAGAGAGGGCTGCATAAGATACTGCAGATCCTGGAAAGCTGAGTCTCTGTAGTTGCTAGCCAAGTGAAATGCCAGAAAGTAAGGGAGCAGGCGAGATGGAAAACATGTATGCTTTATCAGAATCTTTCAAAACCAAAATGTGTTTTTAGTGTTGAAGAATTCAGTATTTCTTGTTATATTCATTATATATAAAACTAACAGCTAGGTCTAGTCCTAGTCTGTTCCATGACAAAGAAACTTGTCGCTATTTTTTTTCTCATTTGAAGTGGTGTTTTGGTGAACAGAAAGCCTCTAGTGTGCATCCCAAGCTACTGAGATGGTGTTTTTTAAATAGTTTTCTCCTCAGCTGTAAATTACTATTATGCTCAGTGTGGTCACAAAATAGACTGTTGTAAATGTCATAAAAGGAGATATATAAGTATACCGTATAAGTTGTGTACAATTGTATAAGTTGTGGGATGTATATAATGACACATTTCCTGAAATAACAAAAGGAAAAAAATCTATTTTTAGCTCTGTCATCTTTGCTTACCTAAATATTGGTTTGATACTGCTGTTGCATCTGGATCAATACTATGAAGCTATTCGACAGTTTACTAATGCAATTAAAATTGATCCTCTCAATGTTCGAGCCTATTTATGTAGAGCACAAGCATATCATAAGGTAATATGCTCCTTTCATTTTTGTTGGCTACTTAATACAGCTTTATTTATATTTATGGTTGTTCAATGCATTTTAATATTTATTGCTTGGTATCGTACAGATGTTAGAACCTATTTATAGCTATATACTTCAAGTGGTCCTCATCACCATAATAGAATTATATACATTACAATTATTGTAAAATATTGTTGGAATGTGATGCAATGACATAAAATACTTCAAGGTTCATTTGATTGTCCCTACATCAGTGTGCATCTGATCTAGGCTTTAATAAAATACACTTTTGAAATTAAAAACCCACAGATTTTGAAATACTAATTCAGAATGTTCTTGAGAATTTTCACTTTTCTGGAAACTCATTTTTTTTTTCACTATAAATGGGAGTGGGATGTTTTAAATATTTTAATTTCCCATGAAGCAAAGTATTTTACATCTGCATAGGATCTGAGAATAGTTTCTGCTAACAGTTGCTTTTTGAGATCCTCTCAGGAGTACGAGGAATATGGTCTTCAGTGTGACAATTTACATGTATGTAAAGTGTCATTGGCAGAACTGAAACAACTGTTTCTCACAGTGCTTAGTTTGCAAAATGTTTTGGGAAATTGCTTACACTGTTAATTTTCTCCCACTAAAGGAAATGACTTTTCACTCGGAGTCCATCAAAATGGACTGATTACACCTTTAAGAAGTTGTGTCTGATAGCTGATAGTTCACATAGGAGGTCATCCACTAATGCTAGGTTGCTTCTGTAGTGTTTTTGTTGCTTGTTTGCTTTTCCCCCAGTATCTGAAATATGTACAGCAGCTAAATTAAGATCAGTATGCATTCCATCCATGGTAGTCTTTGATGACAGTTCCAGTTAGCAGCTACCAATCTGGATGGATCTGTCCTTGGGATCTTCATTGCAATGATTTACTTTCTCCTCCACATCTGAAGAACAATGGGACCACAGGCACGGACACTTGGAAAATAAATGAAAATTCATTACAGTAGTGAAGATGAATAAGGACATCTGTGCATGTAGATCTCATCACTTGATCTCCTTTCCCAGTAGTCCAGAACCTCATTTGTATTTTGGAAAAGTAAAGAAACTATCTGCTGTTAGAATCTGCCCTGTGGATATGGAAATTTGTAGGTTGCATGTTTCAGACTTTTTAATAAAAAAAAAAGTGCTGAGCTCCTGTGCAGAGGGCATATGCGCCTCATGAGTTATTACCATGTGGGCATTGCAGCCTGTAGAACCCCATTTATGGAAATAATAATTGTCTCCAAATTGTGTCCATATTAAGAGTTAAATTGTTGTTTCTTTTTAAATTACAGATTCATAATTTATCAAATGCTGTGAAAGATATGAATCGAGCCATTCATCTTTATCCAAATAAGTCACAACTGAGGATATTAAGGTATGAAAGTTGAGGTCTTCGCTTGTATCTTACTCTTAAAAAATTTCTGATGCAGAATGCTGTTGGTAGATACCTTGTATCACTTGAAACTTGCTCTCAATAGGTTAAAAATGTATATTCATAGAATTTTTCAAACCTTAGGAACTTTATATCTGTATAGTATAATCTCTAGTTTGGAAAGAGGGACCTTCATATACAGGATTTTGCTCATTGAGGTGCATATTGTTTCTGGGGGAAAAAAAAAAAAAGATGTGGAGAGGTGCAATGACAGTACAGGAAGTCTGAACTTAAAAAAAAAATAAAATCATTTTAAATGTTTTTCCCAAGTGGATGGGCCTTTCACTGATTTGTCTGCAGAATCCAAATAACACAAGGAATATGAAGGACTAAGTCCAGGCCAATTTAATTTTGAATTATTTTTTTTCCCCATCTTTGGCTCAGTGAGAAGTACTGACCTTTACCAAGACTAAAAACTAAAATTACTAGATAAAGCTGTTTCCTCTACTGAAAAGCCATAACTAAGAATGAAATGTTGGGATATCCTGATATATCCTAATATGTTGGGATATCCTAATACTCCTTAGGTGTACTAGGAAAATTGGTTACTATGTTCCAGTTAATAATGCTGTGTTTTCCCAGTTTTACGAGTGGGTTTGCTTAATTTGTCTCTCAAAGGATGGTTTGGCTAGCAGTAACTCTTAGACTGATGGTGAGATCTGAGGCAAAAAAAAGTCTTTGATAACAGAATATCAGATACTAGTTTGTGATGGATTCTAGAAACAATATTAAGATTATTGTCACAGGTCTTAAAATAATAAGGACTGCTATCTGTGGAATACAAAGAAAATATGTTTTTGTAATTCACACTATCTGAAAAGAAGTAAACATATTTTTTTGGTGCTCCCATGTTAGAGAAAAATTTAAGAATTGAGAGATACTTCTGATGGAAACGAAGAAAAAATTTGTTTTTATTGGAAGGCATTGTTTTTCCTTTTTCTCTTTTTAGATTAATGAAAACAAATTGCAGCAGCATTTGCAGTTTGAGAGAAACACTTGAAGAGGGTTTTATTAATTGCATCTAACGAATATTTCTTTACAGGGGACGGTATTTAATGGAGTTGAAGAAATATGAGCTGGCAAGTTTGTGTATTCACCAACTTGCAGAAATAGATGAAGGTAAATGTCAATTTGCCTACATGGTTGTGAATCATGGCAAGGGTCTGTAAGCAAGAAATTGTTTTTTCTTCTTTTTAAATTCAGGCACACAATTACACAAATAGGTTAATTACCATAGATCAGCTAAAATACAGGGTATTTAAATATAATAATGGTATACATTATTGCCTATGACCTGTGTTTTTTGAATTTTCTATATCTTTTGAGTTCTTTTTTATGTTTTATTTTTATTTATATTTCTTCCTTTCAGTATTGGTAACTTCTGCTTTAAAGGAAAAATGAATAAAGATTCTGTTCTGTGCTTATATAGTCCCTAACAAAATATCTCTAGGACTGAACCTTCCCAACACATTTGAGCAGTAAAAATGTTGCAGTATTGTAGTTCCTTGTTATGTGCTCGGCATAAAACAGCAGTGTTCAGTGCATTGTGAAGCTCTTTGTGAGTCCATATGGATAGTTATACTGCATGAGATGAATTTCCTGTCACTGGAGTGACCAAGAGTGGGTACACAGAGTATAACCATATAAAAACAAAGCAAACGTATGGTGATAATCCCACATGGCATATCCTTCTTAGATGTGGGGCGAGGAAGGTAAATGCTATTGGTATTTAGCCATTGAACTACACTCACGGATAATTAAGTGTTCATATTCAGACTTTTATGTGGAATTTAGTTTGTTTCTATTTTTATGGCTGATAAAACAAGCTTTGAAATGTAACATATTTTAATAGCATTTTGAAGTTTACATATTGTTTAAAGGTATCTTATACTGTAGAAATATATGTTGAAGTAGAAGAGATGATCACTTTTTATGGTTGTTTTCTTCCAGAATCCTTTAAGTCTCAGCCTGTTCAGCAAGCACTCATTCAGTCATTTTGTCAAAATCACAATAAAGCCATAGAGAGCTTACGCAAAGCTACAGCAACTCAGCCTGAGCCTTCAATGTTTGTTCTTCTAGGAAAAATACAAATGAAAGCTGAGAAAACAAAGGTTAGAAATGTTTACATTATATACATATATTTATATACATATGCCAAACAAGACAATTTTTTTCTTAATTCTTTTAATATTTTATAAAATCTCCTAGTATAACAATAAATCTTCGTAGTACTTCACTACTTAAATTATAAGAAGATCTGGGTAAAATTTTTGAACAACAGCAGCACTATTAATTCGGCATAAATTAGGCAATTTTAATTTTAACACATTTTAATTAAAAAATTTATAGATTCAGTTGTATAGGTTAAGGTTGATTGTATGTCATAATTTTGTTTCTTGTGAAATAAAACAGAATTATGTCTGGCATTTTGTGTCTAATAAAATGTTGTACAAAATTTAATGTATGTGAACTAATATATAATATATAGTTGCAGGTGTATTCTCAACTTTGTGAATATTCACATCACAGAATTTAACAAATGCTGTCACTCCTCTGCCTCCTGCAGTTAGCCAGCGCTTGATGCCTGCAGAGTTGTTGAAATTGGCAGTATGGATAGGCTATTTCTTCTTGTAGAGTCCTATTTATTTTTACAAAATGTACAGAGTCCTTTTTCCCTAAACACAACAGCTGGAAGCAACAGGTAGATCAAGAAAACATTGGATCTACCTTATCCATTGAGTTCTGTATTTGACATGAATGATCCTTCTATTTCCTTATAGCTTCATTTTTGCAGCATCTTTTAAAATGAACATCAGGTGTACACTGTGCAGAAATTATACTCCTGCTCCCTGGGATTGTACCAGATAAAACCTCTTGGCTCACTCAACTTTTTTTTTTTTTGTTAGGCTTGTGTGTTTTGTTCATTTCAAGCCATAACACGACATTAATATTTCTGCTGTTTATAAAAAAATGCTAAGTCAAAGATGGCAATCACTAGTATCATCCTACCCAAACAATTTCAGTTGTCATGGTTAAGAGGATGTTTATTACAGTCCTTCCCTGATTTCTCAGAGTCCTTCCCTGCTCTCAGAGGTGAGGACTGCCACCTCTTTTGGAAAGATATTACATAAATCTCATGATATGGGAAAGTGATCAGCCTTCAGGTTATACTGCTCTGAGAATCACCTGTGCATTTAGAATCATATGTGAGTTCTGATATGTACTGTTTTTTTTCTTGAAATAAGAGTATTTTTTTAACTGTAGGAATAGAATAAAAGGATTTTAAAATAGCAGTAAATGCAGATCTGTTTTGTCTAAAACATCCACTACATTGATGACAATTTAGGTAAGCAGCCACAGTATTTGCAGACACCCCTATAGCTACTGGTATTTCAGGCTGATTTTTCTGAACTTTTTTTTTTTTTTAATTTTTCAAGAAAAACGTTATAATTCTTTTACTATTCTTAATATTTAAACTTTCAGCTATTTTCCTTTCATAATCCTTAAAGGCAAAGGAATAGTTTATCTTGAACTGATCTTAATTTCCTGGTTGTCTTCCTTATTCTCTCCTTTAAGACAAAGAATTATTAAAAAAGCATAAATTCTTACCACATCTCATAGATCTCAAGTATTCTGAGAGGTTGTTCATGTTCACCTAAGTTTCTTCAATTCAGGATTTTGGTATATTTCTTTATCAGTAATAAGTTTATGCAAGCTGTTTATGGAATAAAGATGTATTTTACATAACTGTTTGTTGTTATTATTATTATTATTTACATAAAGATACCTGCAGCAAGTACTTCATTATCATCATACTCCATCAAAATATATGTTTTCTTCCTGAGAAGAGAGAGAGAAAAAATGGACATTTCAAGGAAAATCAATCAATAGTTATAATTATGCTCCTAAATAGAATACATTTCATTTCTACTGTTATCTCTAGATCATGTACAATAGCTACTTTGTTATATAAAAATCACACAAAAATGTCCATTTTTCTAGTCAGTCTATATGAACAGTTCAGAGATCAAGAGAATGTTTAAATGCAGCAGCATCAAGTAACACTCTAGTAGTCATTTTTACCTTAATGTTTCAGACTAAGAAAACCTTTTAAAAATAATTGAAAATGACTAACAAGTCTTTCAGATTTCAGTTAAGTGCTTTGTAACTAGTAGTATTATCTATATTTCAGGATGCTGTGAAAAGTTTTAAACAAGCTATAGAGCTTCAGATGACCTCAGCAAAAATCCTACATAATGCATTTGAGGTGGCTGAAATGTATTATCTTATGGGCCTGTGTTATATGGAACAAACAAATTTATTACAGGTTGGTATTAATTATATACGTGTTAGTCTTTGACTCCACTGCCTGTAAAAAATGATAACCAAATGAATGATTTCAATATTTTCAACAGCCTCCATTGTTTTTAGCATTTTTCTTCTTAACTCACAATGTACATTAGACTGTCCTGCAAGTTTGTGAATATATTTTTTTCAGTGCTAATGTTATGGCTTTTTTTTTTTTCTTTTTTTTTTTTTTTCTGTATGACATTAGTTTGCATTCTAATGTTATAAAAACTACATGAATTTCTTATTCTTTATGTTTATTTTCAGAGACCTTATAGACAGGTACTTGGTAGCATATCAGTGGCTAAGTCAATTAGTATTAAACTTGGACAAGGGAATTCCTAGATTATTGTATTAATTATGGATTTGGCTATATTTTGTTAACCTTCTTCTATATTACTGTAGCTCAAAACATCCCTCTAGATGGTTCTATTTGGCACCTGCCTTACTTAAGGAAATTATATTTGCATTATTTCAATAAAATCAATACTTCTGATTAGAGATTTTTTTGTTAAAAACATATTAAATTTTGGATGCCCCATCCCTGGTGGCATTCAAAGCCAGGCTGGATGTGGCTCTGGGAATCCTGCTCTAGTAGTTGGCAACCCTGCCCAGAGCAGGGGATTGAAACAAGATGATCTTTAAAGTCCTTTTCAACCCATGCCATTGATTCTATAAAAAGTCAGTGAGCTTTGTGGCTGGCCTAGTTTGTGTTCATGCAAATGTTTTAAATGTTGATTTTTAGTAAACATGTGTCAGTTGCTGATTTGCTAAAAGGCTCAAGCCTGAAACTAGAAATATTTTAAAGCAGATTTTCACAGGGTAGGGTAATAATTCCTTGCACTGTCTGCCTCCAACCCCAATTGTCATAAGTGATATTCTTTTGGAAGAAGGCTGTCAAAGTTGTCTGAAATATCTAATGCAATAATACATGACAATTGCAAAAGGTGACTTTCTATATCAGTGCACATCTGATATTATAGCTGCAGATCTAGGAAAAGCTCATGATTTTGTAAGTTCATGTGAATTGTGTGGGGAAAAAATATTCAGATGGATTTTAAAGGAGTTGCATGCTAACCATGTTAGTCTGTTGTAAGAAATAACTTCACTGTTTCGGCTCTGACAAACCATGTGCTTGGATAAACCACTGAAGAAATGAGATTATTAAGCGAGTTAGATTGTACCTCCTTGTGGTTATGATTGCATTACTGGGGTACTTTAAGTAGCTGCAGATAGATGAAAGCAATCAAAACCAATGCAGATACGTGTTGGATTTCAACTGCATAAATAGATTATACCTTGCTGTACAATGAATCAGTTGTTTAACAGCCTATGTTTACAGCTGTACAAACAGACCATATTTAATCTAGATGATATGTCATTCTTTTAGGCCCGTGATGCTTTTAATATGGCTATCAGACTACATTCAAGATACCCTGATGCTTTTTATCAGCGAGGGCTGTGTAGAATGCAGCTCGGACAAGCTAAGTGCATCCGAGATTTCAATAGAACACTTGCCCTTTGTCCATCACACTTCCAGGTAATATATAAAGACTCCCCATAATTTGTTTCTGTGGGGTGTTTTAGGATAGGTTCAAAGAATAACAGGTTCTGCATTTAGGGGTGTATTGCCTTGTAATCTGCCAGTAAACACAATGCAAGGATTAAATAAAAGAAATTACATACTTCAAAAGATGCATGTTTTTATAGAGCTTAGTTCTTATATTTTACCCTTGTCTTAAATAACCAGCTTATTTTTTTTAGCATTATGCCACATCATCATTCTGTGTTCATCTCTGCAGGCATACATGAGTCGTGCCGCTTACTATGGAAGTAAAGGCAGATACTCTAAGGCAATTATGAATTGTAATGAGGCAATCAAAATTCTTCCTAACAGTGCGAGAGCTTATTTTTACCGAGGAACTTTGAAATATCAGAATAAGGTGGGTATCTCTGTTATTGTTGTACTTCTGCGTTCTCCCCCAAAACAATGTATTTCACTTGCCACTTTATAATGGTAAAACAATGATAAAAACTTTGGAAACCAGTGTTGTTGCTGGAAGCAAGGAATTTCAATTGACTATCATACTTTTCTCTTTTGAAGCCACTCTGATTGTTCTGTGTAACTTTCATGATGGATTGGACAAGCTACTGAGCATTAGATGATCTTTAAAGTCTGATCTTTAAAGTCCCTTCCAACTCCAAACATTGTATGCTTCTATGATCTCCTCTTCAGTTCTTCAGGATAGAACCTTACCTAATAAGTACCAAAACTCCATCAAAGATACCGTCTAGGTTAGGCTAAGAAACAGATCAGGCTAGTAAAATTAAATGTTGATTGCAGCATATGTATATTATCTAAACAAAAATTAAAAATGTTTGGTTGTCCAGTCATTGGCAAAATAGAACTGAAGAATTGTTCCTTCTGCCGCAAGTACTGCAGTAACTAGTCCATAGAGAATTGATTAGATACCTTGAAGTACTAACAAAGAAACAATGTAAAAAAAAAAAAAAAAAGTAAATGTAAAATCAAGTTTTCCAAAAGGCTGTTATTTGAGGAGGAATATATAGTGTTGTGAATTGTGAATTATAATTTATACATAGTGTTTTTTCATGTCCAGACATTTAAAGCTGCTATTGAAGATCTCTCAAAAACTATTGACCTCAACAAAACCTGCATGTTGGCATACTATAACCGAGCAATCTGTTATCATCAAATAAAGAACTTCAGACAGGTATGATATATATTTTTGTAACATCACATGATCACTCAGTTGTTCATATTAGCTAGTAACCTGTCTTTGACAATTAGTCAAAATTTCTGATCTCTTGCAATGTCTGACAATGTTCTTCAAGAAATTGTTTAAAAAATTAATTTTTGGTCCTCATCATGTTAATTTGATACACCTTTGAAAATATAATGGCTATATCCGAAAAAGGACCACATGAAAATCTGGATGACATCCTACTCTCATCACAACCTTGTTTTTCCGGGTGTGTTTATAACTCAGATGACTAACCTGTGAGCTGCCACTACCTCTATTTCTGCTGTTTATTTTTTGTTGTAAATAAAAAGCACAACGGGACACAAAAAGGCACAGTGCAGCTTGAGACTGGAAACATGATCATGCTGAACTATCATTTTGATGTCTAAAGTTAAATTGACCTTGGGCAAAGGCCATTTGTTCATAAAGGTTAAATGGCCAAGAATGATGCAGGGGGTAAAGAAAAAAACAAACAGGGGCGTTGTAGGTAAAAATTTAAGATGTGAAAATGCTAGTTCCTTCATAATACGTTAGTATAAAATTCATTCTTTGCTATCACTTTTTAGAAAAGCTAATTAAAGTACAAGGGAAGTTGCAGAAAAATGTAATAACCTATTGACAGAAGAAATTTACTGGGTCTGACAAGAACTGTGTTGTTTTCTGTTAAACACTTTCAAATGCCTTCCCCAATTTAGAAGAGGCAAGGAATAGAACTTCCCTTAAGAAGCTAGTATATGGAATACTGCTGTCAAGAACATTTTTGTTTTGTTTTGTTTTGTTTTTTGTAAAATATCTAAATATCTAGATGTAAAATATCCAATTATTCTTAAGTAAACTATATGAGTTAATTCTTCATGTGAAAAAAAAAAGATGAAGCATTGTTGCTGAAATATTGTTCAGTTTTGATAAATTTGGGAATAAAGGCTTCCTCAATTCCGCAGTCATATCACTATTTACCTTTTTACAGAATTTACACAAAAAAATTATTTAATAAAACTAGTGCTTAGACTTTTCAATAAAAATAAATTGTATCTGAAAATACGTAATTTTAAAAGTATTTTACCTTGGTATTAAACCATGAATAATGCATTCAGAACTGCTTAAAAAAAAAAAAAAAAAAAAAAAAAAAAAAAAAAAAAAAAAACAGGAAAGAAAAGAAAGAATACGGACAAATTTTATCAGCAGAAAACATAAAGACTTACTTCCAACTGTAATTTATGTAATACCAAAATAACTTTTAATTTTGCCTGTTTAATGCATCTGTATAATTTGTATTATCTTTGCTTTTGTACTCTGAGATTAGGTATCTATGTAAATACAGAAGTCTCCAAATACAGTTAAGTTCAATCTGCAAACAGTGAAACATTGGACTAGCCAGACTGAAGTCAGTGCTTGTGTCTGTCTCTGTATGAATTATTTTCTAAAATGCCTTCTATGTTTTTGTAGGCTTTGAAAGACTATGGAATTCTTATTCTGCATGAATTGAGTAAGGAAATAATTTTTAAAGTGTTAATTAATCGTGGGCTACTCTACATGGAAGTTAGTGATTATGCTAATGCATGTGAGGTACAAAATCTTTTTTTGTTTAAGGCAAATTTTGATTTTTTTCTTATTTGTAAACCACTGATGATATAGAGACCAATTTGCCAGCTTTTATATTTCCCTGAAATAGTTGGTATCCTCTTCTCATATGCTCAACAACTCATACCAGTCTGAAAGCAAATACATGTAAAATGATGGAAATGTCTTTTAAAATATTATGCTGCAAGGGGGAAGCATGGGAATTTTACAAAATTTAATAAGCAAGAATCTGACTTTTCCTCCTTTTCTTTTTTAATCCTTTAAGTTGTTTATGCTGGGTCCAAGTGAGTACTAATTCATTGCAGAATCCAAAATAAATGGAGGGTTCTGATTAATTGAGTGAGCTTGTCCTCTTCCTGTGTGTGTGTGTGTAAATGACCATTTTTGTCGAAAGGGCAGGCAGAGTCAGACCTTAAGTTCATTTTCTTAAATGTAGAGGAAAAAAATGTGTTTCTGACACCTGCATTGCGGAGGACTCCTGTTCATTGGGACTCCATCTGGTATAGCAGAAATCTAAGCATTAAACCACTCTTTCAAACATACGGGCTTTTAATTTCAAATTGTGGATACTTTTCAAGTTTTCTAAAAGTTTTTTTTTCTCTTGTCTTTAAAGAGTGTATTTTTTTTTTGTATTTTTTCAAGAATGGTTGCTGCTGCATTCATCGCCTCCATTGTGGACTATAAACATTGGTATTTTCACTATGTGATAGCAACAATGTGAACATAGAAATTCTAAAAATTGAGCAAATATAAATTGAAGAATGATTATGAATCCCATTGTCCTACTGGAAGTGCATGCCAAAAGCTCTTTACAGTTTGTAGAGCTTGTGTAGAAGTTAAATAGGAAGATTGCATTATTGGTCTTTAAGATGCAATTGATCAGAATAGTTCAGAAAAGATACTGAGATGGTACAAACTAGTATGTAAGGCCAGTGAAAGGAGACTGAAATGGGACAGAACCAGCGGGCTGAGCAAACAAGTAATTTGAATGGTTTATAGATATGGTTTAACCTAGCAGACAGCTAAGCACCACACAGCCATTTGCTCACTGCCTCAGAGTGGGATGGGGTAGAAAAACAGCAAAAAGGTAAAGCTTATGGGTTGAGATAAAGACAATAGGATAAAAAAGGAAAGGGGGGAAAAAGATAATGATAAAAGAATGTACAAAACAAGCGATGGACAATGCAATTGCCCATTGATGCCTGCCAACCGATGCCCAGACACTCCCCTAACAGCAGCAGTCCCCCTTTTTTTGAGTTTTATTGCTCATCACTGTGGCCAGTCTGGGTTAGCTGTCCTGGCTGTGTCCCCTCTCAGCTCCTGGTGCACCCCCGGCCTGCCCACTGGCAGTGTGCTACCAGTGAGAGGCTGGAAAGTCCTTGGCTCTGAGTGAGCACTGCTCTGCAATAACTAAACCATCCTGTGTCATCAGCATTCTCATCCTAAATCCAAAATACTGCACCATACCAGCTACTAGGAAGAAAATTAACTATCCCAGCCAAAACCAGGACAATAGTTAAGACAGACTCACAAAATAGTAATTCAACAGACACAAAATTATGTAACAGCTAACTTAAGGGGAAAAAAAAAAAGATCATAAATGTGCTAGAGACCTACTTGTGTATTTATTCTGTTATTTTATTGCAAGTATTTGTAATACATGTATACTGCTTGCTGAAATAACATGTACTTATTAAACTCTACTCAAAATGAATGTATTCCCAAATTGGGTACACTGGGAGGAAAAGTTACAACGCAGTCTGTATAAGATCTGAGTTGCTGTATAGAGGTGTCTGTTTTTTTCCAGTTGATTCTGTGAAGTGTGTGGTGACTGTGAGGGTTTATATTTGGTTTAAGTAAACTAAACCTGGTCCTTGGAAATTTAATCCTGCATTTGCTGTACTTCATGCACGGAGCAAGGCGTATACTTCAAACTGCGCATATGAAGACTCACATTAGCTTCCCTGGAAATTCATTGAAAGGCTTTAGTGGATTGGAACAGTGCCTCTGAATGCTTTTTAGAAGCAGATCTATAATTTTATGTTGTGTTTACAAAAGGAGAGGTTTTATTTTAATAAAATACTAATATATATACACGCCTGCACATCATGAAAGTATTGTGAAAGTATTTTGCCACTTCTGTACCTCCAGCAGGATTAAAATCTTCCATGTTGTTTTATTTTTAAAATGTGAACATACAGAAAATGCTTTCTGAGTTGTGATTCAGTGGATGTACCAGCTAAACCACTCCTACTGTGTACTGATTGCTTTCCTATGAAGAAGGCCTAAAGCACTTCCTTACGTGAAGAGTTATCTCCCTTTTCCTATAGAAGCATAAAGTTGTATAGCTAAAATCACAGTTTTAGGTAAAGTGAAACAATGCAAATTTTGCATTGTTTAATGTCTGTTCATTTCAGGACTTTAAAGAAGCAGCATTGCTTAGTCCAGGTGATCTTTCAAGCAAGATCTTTCAAGCTATTGGAATCTGTTATCATAGGTAAGAGGTATTTTTGTTTGATGCAGAGTAGAAAAATTAATAATTCCTGAACTTTATATGCCTATACCCCCTTTCATTTTGAGCATACTGAGAACTGGGGGAGGAGAAAGTGGTAAAGAGGAATTGGGGGGGGGGAGGGAAGAAATAACTAATATTATAATCTTCTGGTATCGAGCAACCATGTGTTCATGGCAGCATCAGAAGGAAATACTAGGATGATAAAAACTGAATCAAGAGAAGGACTGAAGAAGAAAGAATTGTCAGTCTTGACAGAATTTTTTATTTTGAAGTTTTAAAATGTTGTTTTATCAAGATGAGATTTATTTTGAAAGGTTAAAGTATATCTGTTAAAACAGATACAAGTTGGAAGAAATAAGATGTGCGTTAGTATTTTTAGTTGTACTCATCATACTGACACTTAGAGTCATTAGCTCCCATTTCACACAAACATAACCTGTGATAAAAAGGGAATTTTAATAGCTCTCTCTACCTATTAGTCTAGTGTAATCTATTTTATTCTAAAGTTACACTGTTATGTATCACTCCATAAGATTATTTCTGATGAGGCAGCTTGGAAGTAGACATATTCAGGATTCTAGCATCACAACTTCTTGTGTTACCATGCTTATAATTAAAGCACAGCTGGCTCCAACTTTCACAGTGTCTGAATGATGTAGAACTAGCATGGTAATGCCGAGTCCTGCTTCTAAGAACTCGGTATAAGATTTTGGTGTTCATGTCTATATTTACCTGTCAAAAGGAGTTACTGTTAAATGTAAAACTGAGCTAGTACAACCTGTTTTAAATGCATTTGGGATACTATTAACAGGATTGGGATGAAGCCCTAATTTGTTTTGCAACATGTGTTTTTCTTGAAAAAAAGCATTTGATTTACAACCCTTAAAATTATTTGTTAGATTAATCTATAATCTGCCCTCCTTTGGTAAAGAAATCAGGCTGTATTCAGGTGGATTCAAAACAGGTAACTTACAGTAAAAAAATCTCTTACCTTTCAGTATTGCCTTGGTAAAATGAGTTTGTATTTTGACATGCTGAATTTTTTGCTTTGTATGTAAAGGCATCTATTAGTAATCATTTATGTATTTCAGGTATTCTGTTTACACTCAATATAATCCACATGCATCAAATTTTATTTAAGGATGGAATTCCACATTTGGCCTACTCTTTGACCAGAATGGTCTGTCCTTAGTAGCCAGAATATTAGCTCTTTTTACCCTACAAGTGTAACATAGCTTGGATAAGTTCAAGAACTGGTAGGAGTAGAAACAGAGAGAAGGCTTATATTAGAGGTAGATGATTTATGGCTGAAATAAATGTGCCTGAGGAATTTGCCAAAAAAAAACATGTTTGGTCATGACATTTGGACAGCATGAATGACTCAGATAAAGTCTATATTAGAATCTGCTGAGTACAAACAGTGAAAAGGTGAAATCTTTGGCCAGCAGAAGTTAAATGAGAATTTTGCTGCTTTCTTCCTCAGGCCAAGGAATTTAAACTGAAGTTTGACTATCTTCTTTCACTGTTACAATAACCATCAGGGAGCACATATAGAAACCAAACTTAAGAAAAAAGTGTCCCTTCAGTCAGAATCGAACTATGTTCTGAAGGCATTATGGGATAGAGGATCTTGTTTTTAATTTTTTAAACAATAAACAGAGCAAATATTCACTCGTAGCTCTATTTTTAGACTTAATGAATTTGAAGAAGCTGTGAGATCATTTAACCAGGTTATCAAACTAGAACCCCTTTCTGTGGATGCCTATATTGGACGAGGAAATTCTTACATGGAAAGTGGACATGAGGCTGGTCTTAAACTAGCACAGAAAGATTTCGTGAAAGCAATTCACCTGAATCCAATGTGTACGAAAGCCAGAATTTGCTTAGGATACAACTTGCAGGTAACACACCAAAATTCATTGTCAATACTATGATTAATCAAACAAAATAAAGTTAATATTGTATGCATATATTTTTACAATGCAAAATGTAAAACAATCCATATGTTAAGACATGTCTTAGTGTGCTTTTTGTTTTTAGATAAATGGATAGATAGTTATTTTCTTTTCACATTTGTACAGAAACTTGTAGATCTACTCTCAATTAATGACATAACAAGTAACCTTGCCATCTGTTTGCACCTGATAAATGAACATTATGAACCACAGAATCACAGAATTGAAGGGGTTGGAAAGGACCTCAAAAGATCATCAGGTCAAACCCCCCAGCCAAAGCAGGTTCCTCAATGGGCATGTTCTGTGTGTATAAGCTGTTTACAGATGTAAAAGTGGCCAAAATGTTAAATACATGTAAATATATATTTAAAAGTTCAATTTAAAACAATCTTATGCGTTCCAGTTATCCAAAATAGTGTTAGAAAGTCTACTAAAATCCTTTGGAAAATTACATATATAATGATCACTGTAAAATGCTTAACTGCATAAACTGTAATTCTGTATTGGCAAAAGGATATAAGATATGACTTGACAGTTTTTATTCTTCTCTGTCTAATTCCTCTGATTTACCTACTGTGATTTATTATATCCAATTGTCTGAAATGTCTTCAATTGTCAAGAATCTTGCTGGGAATTATTTTTTGCCAATATATATGTATATTTTGCCAATGTATGCGTATATGAGAGACTAACGTCAGTGGCCTGTGTCAGGCCTATTTGCACAGGAAGGACTACATTGGTGAGTAGGTAGGAATATGACTTATGTAGAAATTGGACATCTCATGTTGCAGGAGGCAGGTGCTTAATTCCTTTGAGGCCTAAATCTCACTGGGTATCTTTTCTTTACCTTACCTTAATTGTACCTTTGGGGCTTAAACATACACGCAAGAAGAGAAATTTTTTGATTTGGATGATTAGTCTTTCACTGTTGCTTAATTAATCTGTATACTAGATAAAATGTTTACACTTTGCCACAGTGAGAGCTGAAGATGTAAAGGGGGATTTTATCAATGTGTATAAATACTTAATGGAGGAACTCAAAGAAAATGGAGCCAGGCTTTTCTTAATGGTGCCCAGTGATATGACCGGAGGCACTAATTGAAATAAAGGAGAATCCACTTAAAATTAGAAAAGTTTTTATTTTTTATTTTATTTTATTTTTTATTGTGAGGATGATCTAACGTTGGAACTAATTACACATAGAAGTTGTTCAGTCTTCATCTTTGGAGAAGTTCAAAATCCAACTGCACGTGGTCATGGGTGACCCTGCTTTTCAAAAGTGGTGAAAAGAACCTTTTCACCAAAGGTTCTAGGTGATTTTCAGAGATCCCTTCCACCTTCAAACATTCCGTGAATCTATGATATAGAAAAGGTAATACTTGCAATTAAAACAGTTGTGGCAGATAGATTGAATTGCTGTAAAAACAATGAGTGTTGCCTACAAGTTATTTGAAGTCTTTTTTCTTATTTCTTCTGTAATTAAGTTAACTGCATTTGTAAGTAAAAGCATTCTTCCATTTTCTGCTGTAATCGGGTCATTAGTAGGTTGTTTTTTTTTCTGACATTTCCTCAGTTTCTTATTGTGCACATACTGCAATTCATTTTAGGTCCATGGAAAGCTTCAGAGAGCTTGGAACCAGTTTACAGTTGCCATTGTTATTGATCCAAAGTGCTATGCTGCATACGATGGACGAGCTTCGGTCTGTCTTCAGATGGGTGAAAATTTTGCTGCATTTCAGGATATAAATGCTGCATTAAAGGTAGATCTTAGATTAAAGTGATTTTACTAAAATTAAACTGGTTTTATGAAGCCAGTCACTACTGTACAAGAACAATTGCCAGAAGGTGCATTTTTAAATTTTATTTTAAAAAGAAATGTATCATTTAAAAGCAGAATAAATTGCTGTATAAATGTGGATTTTCCCTGGATAAGAATGAATTTGGTATTTCCTTTCAGCTCACTACTACTGCCCCACTGCTAACAAATCGGGGTGTCATCAATCAGTTAATGGGGTATCTATCCTGTGCCATGAAGGACTATCAACAAGCAATTTCTGTTGACGCCAATTACGCATTAGCTTACTTCAGCGCAGCAAATATTTACTTCCATAATCATCAATTTTCACAGGTAAGTCTTTAGTCTGTCTTTATACTGTCTTCAGAGCATTTTTTTTTCCCTTAACTCGAATAAATACTGTTGGTACAAATCTGTCTTTGAACACACTTAAACTTTCTTACACTGAATTTCCTGGTCTTTTAATGGGAGATTAATCTGTAGTAATCAATAATAAGTAATTGCCATACTATATTTTAGCATTGATATGAATGAACTAACATTTATGGCAGCTAGGATACACATCACAAAAGTTTGTAAAGAATTGTAGTACTAAAATTTCACTGACGTCAATTAAGCTTTATCAAGCCTAATTCCCATATGTTAAATAAGTTGCCTGGATTCACTATAGCACTATTAGAAGGAAAATAAAAAGAATCTCATACTGATGGGTTTTAATCAAGAAGCCAGATCTTCTACCTTTCACCACAGTAACTTCAGATTTTAGATCACCTATTTCTGCTTAAATACAATATGCATCTTCAAATACAGAAGAGTTGGATTCTGAAACTCCTCTTGTGAGAGAATTTGAAATACGCTTGAAGGCAAGGACCATTTATTTTTCTCTCAGTTAGAAGGCCCCCACACTGATTTTTCCTTTGGCTTCCTGTCACACTTCATGGACACAGGCTCAGCCTTTTATTTGGTTGGAACTTTGTGGTCCAGCAGTTGTGGAAACCCAAAACCAGTATGGATACTTCAGCAGGTTTTGTCTACTTTAATTAATCCTCTCCTAGAATTGCATCTGTAAACACTTTAGCTTGCAGTTCACATAATGAGGAATTCATCATGTACAGTACAGGCTTGGCAAATATTTTTAAACTGAGATTGTACTTCATACAGCACAAGAAATAGATGATGTAAAAAAACAATTTAATGTTCTTGTTTGTTTCTTTGAGTTAAATTCCTTGTTGATTTTGAGCATAAGTTAGACTTGGGTCATAAAGTCCTTAAGACTCCGAGGTCAGTGCTCTGCATGTAGATTCTGCTTTGATCATGTAATCTCTTTTTTTTTTTTTCTTTTTACTGCATCTGGTATCATTCATCTATGAGTGGTCTAGCACAATCTATTCTTCCTCTTTCCTATGAAAAAAATCTGTGATTCTTTACGCTATCTCCCAGAAGGTTTGGTTACGGACAAAGAAGTTCAAGAATGAGTGTTGCATTATAAATCACTTTCTGTGTTAATTAAAATTGAACTCAATGTGTAGCTCATTTCTTCTGTGCTATAATTACAATTCAGCATAAACAGGTATTCTTTTTTTCAAAATTCTGTCTGTGTGGTTACTAACCCATTTGTGGATGTTGTGGGTCAATCCTGTTAGGCAGCTAAATCCTATGTAGCCTCTCGTCCCCCTCAAGTGGAATGGAGAAGAGAATTGAAAGGGTAAAAGTGAGAAAACTTGTGAATTGAGATAAAAATAGTTTAATAGGTAAAGCAAAAGCTGTGTACACATGCAATGCAAAATAAAGAATTCATTCAATACTTCCCCTTGGCAGGCAGATGTTTAACCATTTTCAGGAAAGCATGCATAATGGTTACTTGGGAAGACAGACACAATAACTCCAAATGTTCTCATCCTTTTCTGTAGCTTTTTGTTGCTTGAGCTTGATGATGTAAGGTCTGGATCCCTTTGGTTAGCTGGGATCAACTGTTCTGGCAGGTCAGCATGAGAAACAGAAAAGGCCTTGATGCTGTGTACATACTGTTCAGCAATAGCTAAAATGTTGGTGTGTTGTTAACACTGTTTTGGTCACAAATCCAAAACATAGCACTGTACAGGCTACTATGAAGAAAAATTAACTCTATCCCAGCAAAAATGAATGCAGTGAATAAGCATAGGGGTGCTTTACTATGCACAAAGAATATTAAACAGCATGAGTAAATATTCCTCAAGTTTTAACACTGTTTTTTATCTCCAATTCATGTCTTTTTTAGGCCTATTGCTATTATTCCAAGGTATTAAAGCTTGAGCCAAGGAATGAATCTGCTATTATGAATCGTGCTATTACAAATACAATATTAAAAAATTTCGAAGAAGCAAGAGAAGACTTTGAGAAGGCAGTTTGCCTCTGTCCATTCTCTGCAGCAGTGTATTTTAACAGGGCAAATTTCTATAATGGATTAAAGCAATATGAACAAGCTGAGAAAGACATTTCAACAGGTAATCTTAATTACCTGCTATGACTGCCATTTGGAACCATACTAACAATTGTGATGATAAATTACTTGGTTTTATTTCACAATTCAGCAAGTATGTGTGTATTTTTGCTAGCATATTTTCTAGCTAATTAGATAAGGTATTATGATATGATTAAAAAAAGCAAGTTAAAGTAAACATACATGTACTAATTAATTCCAGGCTTTTTTTCACTCTTAGAACTAAAAATATATAGATTAGAAGGAAAACAGTTTCATATAATGTGTCATATTAGCTGAACAGAACCCCATTCTAAATGAAATTGTGGCAAGAAGTTTTGAGAAAATACAATACTTACCAAGTCTTGAAAAATTTAATTTGTATATGTGTGTATTGAGAAGTCTATGTGTTATGAAAATGGCAGTCATGTAGTTTATTTCATATATAAGCAAGAAATAAAATGTGTATGCTCATTGTAGAAGTTTTAAAATGGTATTTGCTGGCATAAGCTTATGTACTGCTAATAGACATGGTTCATGGATAAGAGGAGCTGAATCAAATTCTTGTCTTGATTCTAGTAAAATACAAACTGTTTGAAATAACTCTTTAGATTTTTTTAAATTAGTTTACTTTTACTTTTTGAGATTTGTCAAAATAATCATTGTTTTTGTGGTTAATAAAATAATCGCATATTGGGTTTCATGAGTATTATTTTCATGCTATAAGATAATGAAAATTGACTGGACCAGTGAGATGATGCTTTTCAACTAACTTCCTCTCTAAAATAGAATTTTAAAACATCAGATTAACAGCAATAATCCAACACTTTCATAAATCCTTTTTTACATAATGGAGGAACTGAGAAAGCTATTGTGTACCTTGCCATGTCTGCCATGGATGGTGATAGTTTTTTTTTTTTTTTTTTTTTTTCTCTGAGATTTTGCTCATATTATAGAGGAAAGCATAGTGCCTGCTGATGGGGCAGAATTGAAATTTGATGCATAAATGGCATCAAAAAGAAAAAAAATCTGAAGAATAAGTAGCATAACAAAGTTATGCTATTACTTTTATTACTTTTAGGTAAATATGCTATTTACCTTTTCATGTAAAATTAGTATAGGTAATTAGTATATAGGTAATGCTTTTCTCTTGTGAAAGCATGTTTTGAGAAAAATCAGAACACTGACAACAACTTTGAGACCATGCTTCTCTTTATAATTATGTGATGATGTGTAAAAAAAAAAGAAAAAAAAAACACCCTAATATTGTATTTCTTGTTTTTACAGCATTGTCAATTCAGCCTAATGATGCCTTGATGTATAGACTTAGAGCTGATATTCGTGCTAAATTGGGTTTCAATAAAGAAGCTGTAGAAGACTACAAACAAGCAATCAGCATACAAGAACAGATTGATTGCGTATGAAAATACATCAGTTCTATTTACAGATTTCTTAGACTTCTAATTAAAGTCCAACATGCAAAGAAATATATCTTTATTTTTATATATTTTACACTTTTTATTTTCCTAAATAATATAATTATCTTGATTCAATCCCAAACTAGCTGGAGTTACGAGAATAGAATGCCACATTTTATTTTTATGAGTTACAGATTGTTCTTTATTTGTTAAAGAGAGAATTGATTGTGTTGTACAGTAAATGAAGAACAGAGAAGTAGTAGTTATAAGCAAGAGGCTTCAATCATATTGGCGACAGAATGAGAGGAGAGACAATTCCCTGGCCAGGTGACATCTGAAGTGTTTGGATATCAAACCTTATAAGACGGCTGCCAAACGCCTGTGACTGCTCACTAGGCCTCACTTTCTACCTTACCTCTTTCCAGTTCCCTGTCACTCACACTAGACATTGTGCAAGGTACATGTTACAGAGCATGAGAACTACTCCAGAAACTGAAATTTGAGAAGGTGATTCATTCTGAGAGTAAAAAATTGAGGTCATTTGCTTCCACTTAAATATGTTACACTGTCAGCTTGAAGAGGCATGTAAAAATGCATAAGTAATAGATCTTAGATCTTATTATTATTATTATTATTTTTTTTTTTTGGTTCTAAATTGTGAGAGTGGGCTTAAGAATAGGCTTTTATCTAAACATGGAGATTGAAGTGTGAATCAGCATGAACAAAATTTAAAAACTGTCAGTCCCTACCCAGGTGCTAAATTAAACCCTCCAAATCTGGTACAACGAGGTGAAGACAGCAAAAGGATGAAGCGAAACAGATGTGTTTGTCTCAGAAAAGAGAAAAAGAAGGAATCTTAAGGTCTCATTCAGAATGCAAACAGTACTATGGGTTCAGATGGTAAGAAGATTTTTAAAGGTACAAATGGTTCTTTAATGCTCAATCCCAGAGGTATGGAAATTATATGTGTATTTTTAGTTTAGATTTAGATATAAAATGCTGACAATTTACTTGGCAAAAAAGAGCAGAGGAAAAAGGGAGGGGAAACTTCAACAAACAATAGACCTAACACATACTGGTATATACCTGTAATTGCCTAATCCCCCGTTTGTGCAATAATTTGTAGATAGAGAATAATCCAGAATAGATTCAAAGTAAATAATCTAATTCATATTAAAGGAACATTAAAGAATAATCATATTCGTTGGTTTAATTTTATAACTGATTTTTTTTCATTTATGTGTTGTTGAAATTGACGTGAAAATGTTGTCATTGCTTTTTCTCAAATTATTATGTTTTGTTTACTCTGAGTACTTAAAACAATGATATACTCTATTTCTGTATATTCCCTGTTCTTACAAACCTATGTGGTGAATGTTTAGTCAATGTGATAGAGAGTGACTGGAAGTTTAGCTATGTTCTGCTGTCTAATTTTTTTCATTTGTAATATCATATTACATTATAAAAAATCCTATGCTTGCCACACTTATGATATTTGGGCTGGAAAAAAATTACCACCGAAAGGAAATTCCGAAAATCACAACTAAGATAAGTTGATGGAGAAAAGCATTTGACTATATCCCTACTCTCCTTGATTGTCCTCTTATCTAGCTGTTTAATATCTAGGATGATGACAGATCTAGCAAATGCATTGGTTGTCTGGAATAGATGAATCATAGTCAAAATACATAAAGGGTAGAAAAAGTTTACCAAACATTGCTTTTAATTTCTTTATTCATGATTAGTATCTCTGATGTTTAAAAAGGAGTTTATAGTATAAGCACTAAATTAAAATATCTCTAGGTAATGTAGGATGTTTTTTTCCCAGTATTATCATAGAAGAAAACATATAGAATGTTATGTCATAGCATTCATTATATCGTATTATTATATACATTAGCATGTTACTGGAAATTTATTTGTAATAACAGTTTTTCTTGAAATTAAATTAAAATACATGACCATAGGATGATCAAAAATTATATAAGTATAAATTTACAAGTGGCTATATTTCCATGCAGGACTATCATTGTTGTTGATGCAAATTGGGGAATTATTTACCTAATATACTGTATGTGCACAAATTCAAAGTTTGCTTGAATGATGGTTGTCAGTGTGAGGCAAAAACGTTTTTTTTCCCCTTTCTCTTTCTCCACATGGCTCTGTCGGTGCTTTTTATTATCTGAAGAATTGTTTATTGATGAAATTGTTAAATTATTCATGATTCTATGGCCTTTTCCTTTCTTTGACCTCCTTATGAATTACCTGCTGATGGGTTGTGAGATAGTGATACCCTCATCATGTATAGAGCATCATCAATGTTAAATCAGAATGAAAAGAGACCAAACCTTTCCCTTGGATCCTTTTCTTGCAGTACCCACTATAGTGTTTTTTTTGTTGTTGTTTTTTTAGCTTAGCACATCTTGAATATCAAACAGAAATGAACATTTATAAGACTTTTATCTTCATGTTTAAAACCTGAAATGAAACACCGTCAGTTATGACTTGCTACCGCTAGAGTGACTTGACGTAAATGACATGGGCTATTGTCATTTACAAATGTTTCATCTGTTACACAATGCTAGGATGTGGGTGGTGGCCTGCTGAATTTCCAATTTTATCATTTAGCACCACAATTTGCAATTCAGGGAGCATGTTAGATGTTTTTGAAAACGTGAAATGGATGAAGAATTTATTTGCATAATATAGCTTGTAAATTTCAAGTTGCATGATCAAAATTTACTGCTCTATTAGAAGAATAGATTACCAGTTCCTTTTTTTTTCTTGAAATCTTTCTTTCAAATTTTCTTTCTCTAGAGAAATTTTATATTTTCTAAAGCATTTTAAAAGTCAATGGAAATATATTGTATAATAGCACTTCTTTCATGTCTTTTTAGTAAAATAGATTGATAAGGTCATTAGTGACTTTAAGAATCACTGTTCCACTACAATTGTATTTTACAGTCTGAACAGGATTATGATGGGTTTATTGCAGCCTGAACTTTGTTCAACCCAGTATGCTATGGTTGTTAAATTCTGAGATTTCTTCCATTGCTAATTATAGATCCAGAAAATTTTCATAATTAGTATTATGAAAATTTTTGCTTCACAAAATTACTTTAAGAGAAGCTCTTGTCCCTTGCTATACAGTGGTATTAGTTCTTTCTGTATTTAAAATCTCTTTAGTGGAGCTTAATTTTTCTATGTATTTTCTTTTATTCTTTTTCTAAAAAATCCATTTGATGGGCTGTAGTTTAATAAAGCAGACTTACTAAGAAACCTCGGCTGCATTTATGTTTGGAAACTGCTGCTGAGAAGACTTGTGTCTAGAATGGCAAAATACATCAGCAGTGGAACATCTCTGTTGTTATATCACATTTGTCAGTGTTATACTTTATTGTTAAGACTTGCACTACTTGTAACCCCACTAAAATCTAGTTTACTAAACTAGTTTGTGTGACATCTGTGTTCCCATTTATGTCTTTCCATGGACAAAATGAAAAATCTATATACAAGTTTTATCTTTAGTTACTGGTAATTGTTCCAAATAAGAAATACAATTTCAAGAAATCTTGATATTGCTTTGATCATTATTTGTTCATTATGTTGATAGAAACATAGCTCAGTTTATTGAAAAAGGAGGGCAGAAGAATAGATGTATTCTTATGAGTGCTGGTCAAGCAAGATTTACAGATTTGTAGAATAAAACAAACAAACAAGAATGTTTTCTCTGTCCCAATTCCATCTAAAATAATGAAATTTTATAGTAATGTTTAACTGTTATAATACAATAGGATAAAGAACTTAATTTTATAACTGAAACAGAACTTTATTATGCAAACATAGCTCTATTCACCTAAAGGACTGAATCACCTGTTTTATTTCTCACTCTTTAAAATACTGATAATAAATGTGTTATTGGAAAATAAGTAAGTGTTTGATTAGCAGAGAATACATTCAAGAAAACCCTCAGATCCCTTTTCTGCAGGGCTGCTCTCCAGTTTCTTGTCCCCCAGTCCTTATGTATATCCAGGTTCCCAGCTGCAGACTCCAGCACTTACTCTCAGTAAATTTTATGTTGTTGCTGATCGTCCAGCTCTCTAATTCATTAAGAATTCTTTGCAAGGACTCTCTACCCTTGATGGATTCAACAGCTCCTCCCAATTTAGTGTCATCTGCAAACTTAGTTTACCTTCAGGTCCTGCATCCATGTTATTTCTGAAAAAGAAGCCCTAAAATAGAGCCATGGGGAACCTCAGCAGTGACTGACTGCCAACCTGATGTAAACCAATGTACCCCGAGCACAACCCATCAACAAATTGTTCATTCATATACAAATACAAACCTGTGCTGGCTATGACCAATGACTGTATTGTCTTTCAGGTGTTCAATAACTCCCAGAATAAGCCCTGTAATTTTACCAGGCACTGAAATGAGACTGACAGGCCTGTAGTTACCAGGGTCTTCTTGTCCTTTTTGAAAATAGGAACAATATTTGCCAGTTTTCAGTTGAACTTCTCCAGATTCCCAAGACTGTTGAAAAATAATTGAGAGGCACCTCACAATGACATCATCCAGCTCTCTGAGTACCCTGGGATGAACTGCATTGGGCCCCATAGACTTCTGTGCATCCAGATGGAGCAGCAAATCCCATACAAGTTCAGGATTGGCTCGGAGTTTATCATTACTGCATTCACAGTCTTCCAGCTCAGGGCTACAGGGGTCCCAGAGACCATTCTTGGTGTTGAAGACGGAGGTGAAGAAGGCGTTAAATGTCTCTGCTATGTCTATGTCTCTATTTGTGAGGTGATTATCCTCATCAGGAAATACACCAATACTTTCTCTGGTCCTCCTTCTGTTGTTAACATATTAAAAAACAAACAACAATTTTTTTATTGTCCCATACATACTGTACTGGCCACCTTCAACTCTAATTGGGCCTTGGCTGCATAAATTTTATCCCTACAATGGCAAACAGCATCTCTCTAGTCCTTCTGTGTTGCCCAACCTCACTTTGAGTGGCCATACACATTTTCCTCCTAAACTCTAGAAGAAGATCTCTGCTCAGCCAAGCTGACCTTCTGTCCCACCTGCCTCTTACATTTTGGAAATGCATGTTCCAGTCCTCCTAAGAGGAGGAACTAAATAGTTCCCTGAGCCTCCTGAAGCCTGCTCTACCCATACCAGGGTTGAAGTTTTGGTGACAGTTTTCCTCCTAACACCAAAGATTTTAAACTTGACTACTTCGTGGTCATTCTTCATAGTATTTATATTTGGGGAACTTTGTTTTTTTTTTTTTTTTTTTTTTTTTGGTTTGTTTGTTTGTTTGTTTGTTTTTGTATGTTTTGCTGTCAACCTTTGTCTAAAATTATTGATTAGGCCTTAGATTTATTGGACTAAATCTAACTTACTTTAATATTCAAGTCAGAAAACCTTTTAAATTGAAGTAGTCTATCTCCAGTTTAATTATCTGGTTGCATAGAGAATGTCCCAATCAGTGGCAGTGAGATGAGTAGCCTTTGAGAGAGCAGTAAGGGGCTCAAATTTAGCCGTCTATTTTACAAGCTGTAAATAACAAATATAATCTGATTTTCTCATATCTCCAAGATTTCCACCTTTGTAAAATACATAGATATAATTTATTTTAGCTTGAGCTACCTGTTGTGTTCCATCTCAACCCCAAACCTCAAGCCAATGCTTGAGAATGAGCTTGTGTGGACACAAATTGAATTTGTATTTGAGTTGGTGGTGGACCAAACCTTGAATTGCAATATATATACATACAGCCTGAGCAAGTTCATGAGCTGTCAGGGTAAAGAATATACCAGAATAAATATACTTGTGAAAAATCAGTGTGAAAAAAAAAGAAAAGGCAATATTTCAAGTAACCTTTTTCTAGACTTAAGTATGAATTTGAATAAGAGCACCAGCAGATGGCAGCCTGCAATATGAAGTGGGAGAACTTTATTGCCTGATAGATTAGCTACAACAGCTGCTGCTGCTCCCTTTTCTGAGGAGGGATTACTGTATATTGGTATATTCTCGGGCTCTTCCTTAATTGGCAGTATTGTTCTCACTTCATTTTTAATATGTTATACACAATTATTTAACAATAAAACAATAACTGAGATTATTCTACCTCACCGGATCTGAAGTAATATATAATTAGTATAGAACTTTAACATTATAATGTAAACATATTTTGTATTTGACATAATGTATTTGAACGCATGCAGAATTGTACATGTGGATATATATGTGCATGCATACACAGTAATGCAGTTAATAAGCAGAACAAGCCTTGAATAACAACTCCTTTCATGTGCTCATTTTTTCTCTCCTGGTTTTGATGTACTTTTCTACAAAATGGGGTATTCAGAAAAGGAAGGCAAACTGTGTGGAACCTTTTAACTGCTCCCAGCAGTTACATTTTACAGCATGTTTCTTTTTGTTCACTTTACCTAGTCAGTAAAGTCTTTTTGATGCAAAGGGAAAAAGCTTATCGTTGCTCTCTGTTGGAATTCAAGGAGAAAAGCTGAAAAAAAAAAAAAAAAAAAAAAAAGTGGCCTTTTTTTTCCCCCCATGGACACAACGTTCTGTTTGAGGTGGCAAGTGGAAAAGGTAAAGTGCTTTCTCCCTGAGAGAAAACAAACAATCTTAGAGTAGCAACCAGAGGTTGTGACCTTCCAGAACAAGTGTTTTTTAGCTCTAATAAAAGGAAAGATGGCATTGGGCATTTTCAGAGTTGCAAGCTTGGTTTCTTTACTGGATGACTGTTAATTGAATTGCAGTCTCACATTGTTTTGTAATTAAATGCACGCATACATGCAATGACTGTTAAAAGCCTGATTCAGAATTCATTAAATTCAGTGAAAGGACGGAGCTTCACTATGTTTCAAGTCAAATTTACAAGCTACAGAAGAATGGCAAACGCTCCCTTGCTGTTACCCTTTTCCCATGTTTATAGAAACTAGAGTTGTCTGATTTGACCTGTCATTGGAATAAAACAGTGATATTTATCTTCTTTTTTTCTGACCCAACTGACAGTGATGCAGTGTGGCAAATAGTTTATTTACAACTCCTAAAATACAAATGTATAGCATGCAAACAACTTCATGTTGTGCAAAATAGCTTTATCAAGTAGTGTGTGCAACTATAAGCATAGTGTTTATTAATGCTGTTGTCATGTGGAGATAATATGCAAAGTATGCAGTGCAACACATGCACTGGAAATGCATATGCTATTTTACTTGAGAGTGGCTTCCCCAGTCACACTGGTGTGGTGTAGAGGGTCTCACGATGTACTAAGTTTAAATCCCTTATTAGCTGGATGTTGCCTATATTACTTCTAGAAAGAAAAGTCTGATACTTATATAAATGGATGAAAAACATATCTTGGGCATGGCAGAACAGGGTTCTGCTGCTCTTAGCGATACCTTTTTCCCCTAGATGTCAGATGGCAATGAATATTGGAGCTATTCTGTATTTCCCTCATCTGTATCTCTAGTTACTGAGCCATTTTTGATGATTTTCCTCTATCTGCATTTTCCCAGACTTCATATCAGTGCTTTTTTCCATATAAAGCTTGATGAGAAATTCTACTAAGGTCAGCTCTATGTATTTAACTCTGACCTTTCTGACTAGCTTGCTCATTGTGAGATAAATTCTAATTTCTTGTTTGCAAAATGAAACTTGTTGTACAGTCTTCCATAGCTTGTCATTGTCTTTTTCTCACAGAACTATGGAATTGTGAAATGTTAACTAGGTCTGTAGGAGTTCGCATAGTCTTCATAGCCAGTCTCCATCAGGGCAGAGTTCAAAAAGTACAGCTAAAACACCAACACTTACTGAAAAAGTGAGAATAGTATCTTATTTGTATTTGTTAATAAGCTCTTTGATTGGCCCTAATTTACATGCTGATGAATCTGAGAAGTTTATTCATGCAGTTATCAACTATAATTGCAATTTAGTGAGAAATACACTAGTTTTTAAATAACTAGTTGCCTTAAAGAGAAAGTGAAAATTACTTAACTAGGGAGGCTTTCCAAATAGTAGTTTAACTCTGATTAGAGCAATTCAGAAGCCATGGAGTAAAGAAAGAAAACCTTCATCATTGAAGCCTAGCTTGTTAGTTACTAAACTGAGTATCAAGTGGAACAAATATGTTAAGGTAGTATCAGTAGGTAGCTAATTAGTTCAAAAAACATTACCTTCTTTTCTAATAATAGCATTATCTAATATGCCAGCCTTCCCTCCTGGTTGTTTTCACAGGGAGAAAGTATATTTTATTTTCTAGCACTGCTATGAACTTGCTGCCTTTCTTAATCTCATTAAGCAATAGTGTATATTTCTGTATCAAGGGACACTGAAAATTGTAAGTTTTAAAAGTATAAATGTGAAACTTCTGGTACATATATGTATAAAGTAATCAGGACAGGTGAATAAGAAATGGGTAGGAGATAGAGGATTGTTTTTGTGGAGATATAAATCCCACATCAAATTAATCACACCAAGCAATGTGTGCTGTATTTATGCAATCTTTTTTTTTTTTTTTTTCAGCTGTTATTCTCCATCTCAGTATGGGGTTCTTGCATTCATGGCTTTGCAGAGATTTTTTTAAAGTTCTGTGTCTTTGCAAAGGGATCCTGATAGCCCTATTTCTGATCAGAAGAGACTATCCTTTGCTGCAGACATTGTAGAGCACAGCAGGTAAATATTTTCTAAAGGCTTACATGGGCTGCAACTCCTTGGGTAGCTGGTATACTAACATAGGGCTGGAGGTGACTGCAGAAAGTCAGGGATGAGGCTGTGGTATGCAGCATTGCAGACATCCTAGATGACGTTGTGGCACTTGCTTGCTTCTAGTGGTTACTGTGGTATTGCCAGGTTTTAACACCCGAGTCATACCTCACCATGTCTGTCAAACTGTCTACTCTGTTTTTTGCTCTCTTTGCTAGATATATTTGCAGATAACCCAGTTATCTGGGTTTTGGGAGTGTGAAAGTCCACAATATTGAGACATAGTGATGTAGTTGCATTCATAATGGAACCACAGCTCTGGACAGGCACTTGAAATCCTGAACCCTTAGCACTTAGTCCTCTCTGAAACATTTTAGAGTGTATTCTGGGAGAATATCTGTCCATTCCTGGCCATCTGCAGACGTGCTCTTATCCCATCAGCTCAGTAAACTAAAGCACTTCTGGCATGGCATGGCATTGCACAGCAATCTAAAGGTTCTGCCCCAAATAGAAGGGGGACACAGAGATTACTCCAGACTTGTTCCATTTGCTGGTGACCCTGGAGCACATATATTGAGAAAGGCAAGAGAATGCAAAGGAAAGAACACAAGCTGAATGTCAACTTGGGGAGGTGGTAACATGCCTTTGATGAGATTGTGCAGGCTCTGTGCAGAAATGTTGGGTTATGATGGCTGATGAGGATATTAATAAGTATCAATTTGACTGGAACAGTATTGCAAACTCTGAATGGTGGGGCTGGGCAAACTGGAGAGGAGAATCCAGCAGAATGGAGAGGAAGACAACATTTAGGGGTGAGTACAATGTTTATGTTCTGAGATACACAGGTCAGAGAGGTAATCATGCCTGTCTAGATGCAGGTGGCTACTTCTTCCTGAAACTTGACTATAGCTTGACTATACACACTCTCTTTCCCCATCTTTTTTGTCTTGTGATGATTTCTCTGCTATTCATTATAGCATGGCATATTTTTCTTGTGTAAAGTAACATCCTCTTACAACATTCAAAATTATTGAGGTCTTCTCAAATATTGCAGAAATGAGAGCTAGACCTGGATAGATGAGCAGAGCTAGCTATTCTAGAAATGCTGGCAGTATTTTCGGTCAGTTGCCAGGAACTAGGACAACTTGTAGAGCAGCCAGCTCAGTCCAGCCAGGGGGTTCATGGCAACGGCAGCTCCCTAGCTCTGGTTATTAGTTCCTCCCCAAATTTTGGAAAATAACAACAGATGGATTACTTGTTTAGAACACACAAGGAAGCCAGCAGTAGAGCAGAGCCAACTGTGCTGATATCCCAATCATTCCCTAATGATCCATTAGTCGTGTGACTGCTGTCACAGGCGCCTCTATCCTGTGCCTCTATCCTAATAAAATTCCTAAATTTTATTATTTTGCAACTCCTTCAGGTGTCCACAAGGAATTATCAACACCCTCCTCTCCCCTCCCCACCCTCCCAAAAAAAAATAAAAAAAAATAGAGGGACATTGTGGCATAGAGGTATAATTTCAGTTCACACCAGAAGACATTCTTCTCACTGAAGTACAGCTAAGCCCCACAAAGCATCAAAACAAAACAAAATAAAAAAAAGCCAAAAAGAGATGTATTTACGAGTTAGTTTTACATGCCGGCATTATTTCCTTGTCTGGTCTCACATTCAGGGCAAGATCTATCTGGGGGGGAACGTGTAATGCCGTGCAAGGTTGTTTGGTGGTATGAGCGACAACATGACTTTAAAATTTTGAGCTGTTTGTATAGAAGCAAAGTACAGAAGAGTACACTATCCCTGAGGGCAACATAGAAACTACCTGTTGCTTCTCAGGTTTAAAAGTTAAAAATGTGTAAGCAGCTGTTTGAGTACCATACTGACATATATATGAACGGTTTCCTCTCCAATGTCCAAGTTGGAGTGCAACATTTTTCATCGTGCTCTCAGATCAGGATTCTGATTCTAACAATGGTTCCTAGTGCAAATTTCCAGAGAAGGGGGAAGCAAACCAGTCCTGACTGCTTTGAATGAGATAGAGAGAGCAAACAAACGTAGACAAAGAAGATAAACCTGTAGGAATGTTTTCAGATAATTGCCACTGTCCAAAAGCTTTAGAGTGGTTGAATCCTTCAAAGTTTATTACTGAAAACTCCGGCAGCATCACTGAATTTGAAGGAGTAAGATAGACATGCACCATCGCAGAGCCTCAGCCACAGTTTAAATGGGCACTGCCTTTAACTTCACAAGAATGAAAGAGAAGAGGTCATCTTTCTACCATGTCAGCTACTGGCAGACCTAGAGAAAGAAAAACCAAGAGTTGTTAACATTAGGATGTAATGCTTTTTTTAGGACATCTCACCGAATGTGTAATATTGAGTAGTAACCGGACAACAAATGAAAGGGAAGAAGAAGGAATAGAAGGTACTTGCATGGCCTTAATTTCTGTGGCAATTGACAACAACCACAATCCGCAATGATTTCTAAGTGCCTTACACCATTGACCCTTGAGGCACAAAAACGGGATTCCCACATTAGGTAAGGGGAGTACAATCCCTCTCAAAACACAAGAGTCTGGGGACCGCGACTGAGTACTGAAAATCTTAAGGCTAGGATGTTCACGTACCAGAAAGGAAACTCACATTTTAGCACTAAACAACTACCTTTCGAGGCAGGCTGGGAACCGGTTCTTTTTAATCCAGGGCCCATTTCAGCATCTTCAAAGCTAAAGAAATGGTTGACCGCTCTGTTGAATTGTGCTCCAGGCAGAAAGACTCACGTTCCTATTAACAGAAAGAGCTTAATACCTTGCTTCTATCCTAAAGATGAGTTTTGGATTCAAACGTACCCCGTCCAAGATGAACAACTACCTTCACTTTGTGGGGTTTATATTCTGCATAAGAGATTTGTAACGTCAAGCTTCACAGCTTCTCCTCTGGACACAGGAAGGAGGCTACAGATGTAGAAAAGGGCAAGACAACTTCCAAAACTAAATTGCATTGCCACAAATCTAATGTAACTTATCCCTGCAAGCACAAAAACTCCTTTGCAAACCACCACAGATTAGACATTAGGGCTAAAGAGTGCGGAAAGGATAGTTTAACAGCTGTATGCATACTGCCAACTTTATGAGCCAGTCAAATGGAGATGAGAGCTTGAGATGCCAACTGTGGCTTGGATATGCTGTGCACCATAAAACTTCCTCTGCAGAAGACGTCTTGTTTGGAAGCGCCTCTATTCTGCGCCTCTATTCTGCACCTGTATTGTCAAGTAGGAATGACAAAATGCAGTCCAACATGAATGGTGAAGCTTTCCTGCCTTCTGTTCTGGAACACAGTTGCCACGATTTCCCAAAACAAATTTTCTTTAAATGAAATATAATTAAAAAATTAAACTGTGGAGCTTAAAATGAGAATTTTCTGCATGTTCTCTGAGAAAGAGGGAACAAGGACAGATCATGTCCCTGTGAAAATGTGATAATAAAAATTGATTTAAAATAATTTTTTAAAAGTCATTGAATGGATTAGTTGATCAATTCTCACTTTCAAAAGTAATGTATATACACATTTAGGTACTGTAAAATATTCTAGTTGGGCACTATCTGCATATTTAAGTGTCCATATAAATCTGAAAATCTGTGATGTAGCTGATTGCTAATTTAACTTTTGCTGAAATACAATGTGATTAGTGTTAATCAGAAAAATTTGACAGAAGGTTTCTCTATAAAAAATGTTGCTTTTGTTAAACTCAGACATTTAATGGAAGCATGCCCATGTCACTGAAATCTTGTTTAGACAAAAGCCCAGCAAAATAAAACATTTGTTTTCCTTCCTTTTTTGATGTTTACAGAACAGAATGCTTTGACTTTGCATTGAAACTGTTATTTTCTGATTTGAGAAGTTGTATTTTACTTTATGAAAAAAAAATAAAAAATTGAAAGGAATATAAATGAGCTAATAACATTTTAATTAGTTTAAAAGAAAATCTTAATCTTCCAAAAGTGAAATTTCATTTGGAATATTGGTTCTAAAGAGGGCTCATATTTCTTCTCTGAACTGTAGAAAGCTTTCAGATTAATTTTATTTTCCGTAAAAACAAAAAGTATAGATCTTATCTCAATCAACATGGGACTATTCTCTTTGGAAAATTTCATCCAAACCTGACATTTTTCTCGTGCCATATTCCCAATTAGTAATAAATATTTTAGTCTTTCTGACTCTGTTTTCTGAATGTTTTTGAGGGCTTTGATTTATGTCTAAAATCTATTAGCAATATTCAGACTTACATGTTTTTACTGCTTTTGTTTTTCTGTGTGCTTTATTTTATTTTATTTTATTTTATTTTATTTTATTTTATTTTATTTTATTTTATTTTATTTTATTTTATTTTATTTATTTTTATTTTATTTTTCCTCTGGAGCAGACCATTACTTTGGTGAAGGAAAGAAATTAAAGTAAAACCTTGTGGTGAAGTTTGAGAAAGCTCCTTGTTTGGTTTTTTTTTTTTGTTTGTTTGTTTGTTTTGTTTTTTCCCTCTTATCCTCATGTTTTAGTTCTCTGGACTTTTAATGTAGATGGTTGTCTTCAGATGCCAGCATAACCTCAAGCTCCAAGCTAATATCATAAATGTAGGTGTTTGTCTTCAGATGCAAGCATAACCTCAAGCTCCAAGAAATATCATAAATGAGTTTATCTGGGAAAAAAAAAAAAAAAAAAAAAAAAAAGAAGACAAAAGAAGAAGACAGTGACAGGAACAAATAAAACAGTAAGAATCTTACTTCATAGCTTCATAGGGAGAAATATCTATGGGGTGTGAAAACAAACTAATAGAGTTTAGATAAAAACATTGTATTTTTATACTGATGGAAATATTTTTATTTATGAACATTAGAAAAAATGCTTCAGAATATAGCATGGTTGTTTTCCCTCTTGATTGAATTTTGCATGCATTATTTCAGCTGCAGTTAAGATTTGATTAAGATTTGGCAAAGAACAATTTAGAGTATTTACATAACTTTCATTTCTTCAGTGCAAGATAGTTTTATTGAAATTAATGAAAGTCTAAGTCATTACATTCATAAATGATGATTGCAAAGACGACCAATGTTACTGCATGCTGTGGGTTGCACTGAAGGCTGGTGTTTGCACCTCATTTTTTGTGCCATAATTTAGTAAGATTTAGTAAGATTTCTAACACAGAAATAACGCATTCAGCTTTTGTAAACAAGCAACTGATGCGAACAGACAGAGTGAATATAAATATTTTTGTAAGACCAGGTGTGGATTTACTGAGGAGAGTGCTAGTGGGGCTGGAGCAAGTATAGATGGCCAACTCAAGTTCCCCCTTAACTCAAACAAACACTAAGTCCTATAATGCTCCTGTCCCAGCAGCTTGGTTCAAATCCAGTGCAACATAAACTGTGATGGTTATAGGATGACTGCTGTATGGCCATATCAAGTATCTCCTTGTTCCCTACTCTGAGAGAAACATGAAGCCAGAAGTAACAAACACAAGCTGGATCCTTGCACATATGATAACATGCTTTGGTAGACTCGTGGACCTGGAATTGTGAGGGGACAGGATGAAGAACCAAAGGCTTTGGAATCCACTGTCTGAGAGAGAGCAGAGCTGATTTTAGAAATACCAGCTGGCCTTGGCCACCTCATGCAGACCCTCCCACACTGTGCTTCCCGGCACTGTGTGAGTGTGGTGCACGAGTCTGCACAAAGTCCCTTGGATCAGCTCTGCTTCTGCTGCTAAATTGGACACAGACAATGTTAAGTAGTCCTTTAATCAAATAACGGTATTGTAAATGATGTTATGTTATACGAGAGGTCATATTTTAACCTTTCCTGTAGAATAAAATAAGGCATTATCATTTTTATGTGCAGCTCTATGTATTTTATGCATTCTGTAAAATGATTGTCAAGGGTATGGTTTTCAAAGCCATTTAAGAGACATTAATTTTAATGAGTGAATAGTGCTTGCCCTGGATAGCTGTTCAAAGCTGACAGGTTACTTTTAGATGCTATAGACTTTGTGAGGGGCAGAATCAGTGATGCTTGGTGATCACTGGGGATTTTACTTCCCTTAGTAAATTGGGTGCAGACACTGGATGCTGGGGTTGATATCAAAGTTATTTAACTTCGTCTCTGCCATTTTTTTTCAGTGTTTGCTTTTCACTTCATTGTCGTTATACAATATTACCATTTCTATGTGGTCTGACTATCCACAACCACTATCATGAAACTTTATGCCCACAGTACCTCTACTGCAATTTTTATAAATGTTTTCACTTGCTGTGTTAATTTTCTCAAGGAATTATGAATGTTCATGCATAATTGTAAAAAGACTGGGAACAGAAACAATGCCAGATAATAAGCTTATTTTAGGTTGTTAACTGTAAAATAACTAATCAAATAACATAGCATGACAATTGTCATTTGGATGTTTAACATAATTACATAAATCAAGTCTGTTTTTCTGAACTTTATGAGAATGTTTTCTGACAATCATTTCAGTACAGACTATTTAAGATTCAATGTCTATATAATAGAAAAAATAAATGTGCTTTCAGAATTTCCATACCCATTCTTAAATCCTGCTTATTTGTACATACATATCACTGTTTATTTAGTGAATGGCTTTCACAGAAGATTAAGATATTACTATTACGATACCTGATTAACTTTTTGAACTACATAAGTTTAACTCCTATGTTTTCGGATAATTCCACTAACTTTAGGAAGTGATTTTCAGTATAATGACAAATCTACAGCAGAGTAGACTGGGAGGTTTCTTGAAAGTGTAAATTTGTCTGGTTGACTCAAAAAGGTCAGGCATACAAAACCTTAACATGCTTCAGAACAAATGAATTTACCAAAGCATTTGTCTACTCTTCTACTCTTCCTTTCACTGAATTTTCAGGGTTTATGTTGTTTTTTGTTATTGGTGTTTTTTTGTTTGTTTGTTTGTTTTGTTTTGTTTTGTTTTTGAGTGGGGGGTTGGTTCCTTATGCTTATGACATGAGATGTAGCAAAAATTCTTTCTGAAGCTAATTTCTGTTTTTCAATAAGCTTGTTGTATTACCTGGCAGCTTCTTCTATATTAGTGAGGATTTGGGGAAATCCACTAGTGCACTAATTAGGTGGAAATTGGAGGCCTTAGTATTAATATATATATAATATATATATAATACATTGCAATAAACAGTGCCTGGAACATTACCGATTGATAGTCTTACAGTTTCTTATTTCTAGCCTTTCCATGTAAGAGTCTCTACCTTTACAGAGAACAAAAAGAATGTTGGCAGTGATTCTGAAAGTGATTTCAGAAATAAAAATTACAGTTCTGTGTGCAATTCAGTAAATGTGTTATTTGTGTGCTGTACAATAGGAAATTTTGTCTTTGGAAGCTGAATGCAGTATTCTTCCAAATCTTTCAAGTTTTCAGGTGTTGTAAGTAGATACAATGTAATATGCTTCCCTTGAAATGTGGGCTTCCTTCCTTTAAAATTTCACAGAATTGTTATGGCATATTTTGTAGTTAAGGTTTTCTGTAGCTGATCATTTCTTAATTTCTATTCTCACACATAGTTTGAATGTATTTTAGCCAGAGAGAATCAAAAAATTGGAATGATTTATAAAACATGTGCAAGCTTTGAGAGTGGTTCCCCTCCTTCCCCCATCCCCAGTCTTTTTCACTTCTTTTTCAGTCTACTAAACAGAGCAGTGTTTGCAAGCACATTCAAATACTATGAGTAAATTATAGCATGGCAGTGACCTGGAGAATCACTCTTCCTGGAAACAAGCAAACAATCAGAAAACAGAAAACAAGGGAGAGAAACCTTTTTTTGTACCATGCCTTGTTTTTAACAGGATCCAGAGGGTTTCTGGATTGAGCTGTAGGTCTCACTTGCATTTTCTTTCCCAATGTAAACACAGACTGCCAAGTCCTGTGCAGGCTGTGTGAAATGCATGTGGCAACTCTTTTCCCTTCCCTGACATCTCATGTGTTTTTGTTTTGTTTTGTTTGTTTGTTTTGTTTTTTCCTGCTGGTCCATGGTGTCTGCATACAGAGCCTCCAGTGCCCAATGCACCTGCCCACAGCCAAGGAGAGTGCAGAGTAGTGTTCTTTGGGACGGAGAGCCCTAGACACACCAGAGAGCCCCCACAGAAGGCTCCCACTCCAGCAGGAGCCAGCAGTCATGATCCCATGACAGTCACAGGAACTGGATAAATAATTAAAATGGTGAAGCTATGTTATTAGAGGCAGTATCTATGAAAGTGTGTGAGTTCTTTTTCCTTTATCTGTAAGCCTTCAGGACATAGCTTTCTATTTTCTGTATGATTACAGAAAAGCAGGGATAGAATAGAGGGAGCCTATTGCAACTACTGCCTGGCTCTAGAAGCTGCTGTAATACAAACAGTAATTATAATACCTGTCTGCAAAAAAAGATTTGCTGGGAATGTGTGCTTGTATCATGTGCTGTAGGAAGTTATTCTTTTGTTTCTATATGGAATTGCTCACTAGGTGTCCTCACAGGATCAGAACTCACTGGATATTTTTTATGATCAAGTTTGGAGATGGTTTTATTTGCCCAATCCTGAATGATTATGAGCTATAAAGGGAGACTAATGATGTGTATCTGTCTCCAATTCAACTGGGAGATTAAGGCAGACAGATGGAGATGGCCAACTTATATCCATTGTTACACTTCAGGTTTAAAACTCTTGCAGATTATCCTGGCTTTGGGCAGAATCATTATAGGATATTGAACTAACATGGATAATAAGTTAATATATAAGTAAAAGTTAATATAATTATCTTTTGGCAGGAGAGAAAGAAGTGTGGAGTCATTAACAGCACACAGACAAGGAATTACCCAAGAATTTGAAAGCCATCCTGTTCCACGAGCATGCTGCAGAGAATCGTGTACAACATGAGAATTATGGTAGTTTCACATTAAATATGTTAAGTTCTCCAGGAAAATATTTTGTGTTCCACAGAGGTAAGTGCAGCAGATTTACTTGGTATCAACCGAATAATTGTTTCTATATATGTCTCTTCTGATTCTTGATTCTTTACCATCAGTATAACTAAAACAACTCCCAGTGCAAAGCAGCCTGTCTTTTAGCTGGTTTTATGCCATTAGTTATCCTTCTTGGGAAGCCAGTAACTCTCTTTTCTAAGCTGGTTTAGCATATAACAGAATTTTCAATTATAACACCAGAACTGGCAATGACATCAATTAACATAACCTCCTCTATAACACAGGCCATAAATGTTCAATAAACAAACAAACATATAAGCAACAATGGACTAGTCCAACAGCATATTTAGAGCTGCTGCTTTTGGAAAGTATGGAACATAGAATTTTGGCTCCTGTGCATTGCAGACAGCTAGAGATTAACTTGATCCTTCATAAAGGCTCATGCTAAACAGGTCGTTTTTCCGTGCACAGGACCTAGGAAAAGGGTTGCCATGGAGCTCCTGGACTGGCTCAGTACCATACAAGATTAACACACTTTTTCCATTTTATCTGCATTTCTAAAACAGAGACCTGAACTTTACTGTGAAGGACCACTTTTTATTGGTGATTAGCTGCCCAGAGTAGCGTGAGGAGTAATGCAATAGAATTGCCTTTACTCGTGTTCTTAATTGTTTAAACTGCTGAAGTTGTTTTGGCAGCTACTCACTGGAACTGTCATTATTAAAACGTAACACACAAAAATCTTTTAATGGAACATGTTTGACATAGTAAAGTAGCAAATCAATTGGGCCTTCAATAGATGTAACTAGACCACAGGTAGTTTTGGCTGAGGAAAAAGAAATTGATGGAAAAAAAATAAATAGGTATTTCAAAACTCAGTAAACAAACCCAGCTCAGAATAGGGAAAATCTAATACTTTATTGGGAGATAAGCTATCAGGTAATCTTAGCATGTGAAGCACTTCGAGGTAATCACCTGTGTATACATTTGTATCAAATGCTTTCAGCCAGTCTGTGACTTTAACCAGAAATGAATGGTAGTGTTTGAATTTGTCTCTGCTCTCACACCGATGTGCTGACCTCCCCCAAAACATGAGTTCACAGCCAAGAAGAGATAAGTCTTTGTCCTCTAGCTGTTTACTGATGCACCTTTCTTCATCCAGGCCTGTTTAAATGAACAATTGCAAGTTTTGTCTTCTGAGTCTATTCACCATCTTTGCATGTTTTTGCTCTTGGTTTGCCAGTTTGAAACATTTCCCACTTAGCGGCATCTTCCCTGTCTTTTGTGATCAGTCTAGTGGGTGATGACACTCAGCTTAGTGAGACTGACCTGTGCATCTTGCCATAAGGACGTGGCCTCCAGAGCATGTCATCTCAGTTACTTTACCTATTTTGTCTTTATAATGACATCCCAACTGTTTTTTACAGTTGTTTACAGTCTGTGGTGGTTCTGTTCTACTGCATTTCCTCATAGAATGTGAAACCACAATGTAAAAATTTGTACCATTCATACCACCGTAAATTATCTTTTCCTGTGAAACCCTGCAAGACTCAGAAAAAGCAGATGATAACAAATATTTCAGCATAGAAGATTGTTCACTAAGTGCAAATGTCTCCTCTGTTTCCTTAGGGCTACAAGCTAGAACTGCGTTAAGGCTCTGCAGCGTAATCTAGTGCTTCCTCAGTAAACACTGAAAAAACTACCTTCTAGTCACAGAGTTAATTTTAATTAATTAACTCTTTTTAATTAGTGTGGAGATGAGACACATGTATTTCATGTCTCCTCCTTCCACTATGCCTGTGCTATGCCTTGTATGCATCCTGGGCTACTCAAATCTAAGTTGCGGACCTAGGAACTAGGTTGACATGTTCCTACATGCTCATTTGTAGACATGCTCATTTGTCTTTTCCTTTAAGGGTTAATTATATTCATAATCATATTCATATGCCTAATGTAAAAATGCTTTTCAAGTTAGAGCAATTATGTGAAGGCTTGTACAGAAATAGATGTGGCAAATGGAGGTGCATACTTCTTGGAAAACGTACTCACTGAAAAGTATTGGGAAGCACAGTGAAATAACAGTACCTGGAAGGCAGTTATGCTAAAGTAGAACTGGATTTCACAGTAGCTGATGATTTAATGGTGAATAATAGTTAAAAGGAGAAAAAATGGAAAGTCTGAGGTGTAAATACTGAAACATCCTACCATAGACCAACACAGGCAGTACCACCTGTGTTGCTCAGCAATGAAGAGGTTTGTAGATACAGTAGAAGCCTGTGGACCTATTACAGAAAAAGATCAAAGGACAAGCAGAGCTGACTTGTACAGAAAAAATATATATTAAAAAGGCAATTATACATAATCTGACTATGAATATCTCCAGGAAATAGGAACTGTGGTTATATCCTAATTTGCCATAAGAAGCTTAATCTACATAGGATCTTACCACAGTCAAAGGGAGGAGAGGAGTTTTTGCAGATCATATTTGAATCAGGCTTGTGCTCTATTTACTCTCTTGGTTGAGTTCAGCTTCATTCACCACAAGAGACATTTGCCTTCCTTAATGTTTTTGCATATCTCTGTGCGATGCCAACCAGCCTGGTACACATAAACATGAATTTATTGTCTAAATGAATGGAGAAGAATGTAATCATTAAAAACAAACAACAATAACAAAACCAAAAACACTTCAATAGAATTTTGGGCAAATTATTAATTATAGTAACTGCTTGAAGATGAGACTCTTAAGAAATAAAGGACACCAGAGACTCAGATTCAGCTCTGATAAGTCTGTGCTTATATCCCTATTAACGTTTCTCAACATTTGGAAAGGAACATTAAGAATTTGGCTACAAGAAATAAGAGCAGCACACATTTCTATTGCTGGACTCCAAAGTATGGTTAGGAAGAGGGAAAGCTGTTATCTGTGAAGGAGTGTTCAGCCAGTGTGTGGGATCTCTAAATTACTCTGGGAATGGGGACAACGGAACCCTGGTCTAGGGAAAGGACAAAATATTATCTACACAGCCTGCCAGAACTGCAGTGTTTTCAAAGGAGAAATGGAAGCAAAAGGAGGCTGTAGATATATTAGCAGCACTCTGCAGTATGCCTGTTTGAGAAATAAACATTGAAGTTGTACTGATCTGAAAAAGAAATTAGAGTTCACAGTGGAGAAGCTGGAAAAGGCATCAGAAAGAATGTCTTTCAAGTAGATACAGGCTGAAGAAGTGGTGTTTGGAAATGATAGCCAGGGAGGCCAAGACTAAACAGACAGATTTTAAAAAGATTGAAGAATAAAAGATTTCAAAAAATGCAGGGACTCAAAGTGCATATACCGATGTGCCAGTAAATACAGGTGAAGGAAGAAAGCTGAGCAATAGCTGGAGCAAATCTGAGTGCATTAGCAGTGTATTGCAGAAAGACAGATGTAAAGACAAATTCTGTTTTGTGTTCTGTGTAACTCAGGGTCTCTAAGCAAGCATTGGAATCTCTTTCTGGTGCAAATCTGTGCTGTTCTGTTCATGTCGGTGTTTTTGTTTGGTTGGTTGCTTTTTTCTTAAATCTGTTGGTAACTTCATGACAGTAGAAATGGAATTTTGCATAGCTTTGATTTATTCTGTTTTTTATTATATACAGACATTGATGCCTGGAAGCAGAGCATCTCTGTTACCTGCTACACTGACAGCATGACCCAGTGGCTGCCTTTTCAAACCAGAAACTAATCAAGCAGTTTATTTTCTGCAGGTAGCAGTATTGGTGGGTAATTGCTTGAAGATCATAGGAGCTTCTCCATGATTTCTGTTAATGGACAAGGAGAGATATTTTGATTTAAAAGGTATAATTTCATTAAAGTTTTCTGGTTAGGTCAGCTCTGCTTAGCCAGAATTCTGCTTGGAAAACCAAAAGAGGTCAAACATACAAAGGTAGGTTAGGTCCCCATGTGTGTTCATGATTGCTGATAGTACTATGGTGGTTCAGTCTCCACTGTAATTTGGGAATGACTTCAGAGTTTCTCTAAATCATAGGTGGCAGCACATCTATATTACAGTGTTATTTTACAAATGAAATTTGCCAGGACAGAACATCTCTGTGATTTCCAGTATCTCCTGGGTGCGATGTCCTGGTAGAAGAAGGCAGGAGACAGTTCCCTGATTATTTATACAGCATATGTATTTCTAAACCTTTCTTCTAACCATCTTTTTTTTTTTTTTTTTTTTTTTTTTTTTTTTAAATCTAGTCAGCACTACAAATTTGTATGATATCTATTTGAATTACAATATTCATTATCTGTATTTTTCTTACTGATGCCATATGTCTGAGTAAGGGCATGATTGATATCAACATTTTTTGTTAAAACCCAGAAAATGTATGAGGAGTTGCATTCTTGGACTAGTTGGTAAACAAACAAACAAAAACCCACAATGAACTAAACAAACAAACAAACAAAATTATCTATTATGTGTACAATTTGACATCTTTAATCTCTGGAACTCTCCCCAAATTACTTTTGTGGGCAAAAATTCCTTCAGGTAGAGGACTCCTGGAGATTTTAGTGAGGAGAAGCATCTGCAGTGAACCCACTTATGAAAAAATAATGAAAAAAAAAAACACATCAGTCCAATTGGGACTGTCCATGCCTTGTGTGGACTGGTAGTTTATTCTAACCTTTCTTTCCTGTACAATCTCTTCATCTCAGCTTTAGAGCATACCTGGGCTATATCTGCTCCTCTATTAGCTCATACTGTTTTTGATAATAGAGTGATTTTGTCAAGCATAACATTTGTTTTCATCAGACTGAGCTCCACTTGTATCTCTTACCTACTTAGATCAGGGCTGGAGCTGCCTGTAATTATTTTAGTACAGTGTCCAGCACTGTGTAAGCAGGCAAGTGGTCAGGATGGAGAAACAGGCGCAATAAATGTAATTATAGCAAATAATATTGAAATAGGAGAAACTGGTGCATAGGAGTCTGTCAGTAAGGTGGACATTTTGTCTTGTATGTATGATTTTTCTTTCCAAAATCATACCCAGATATTAAAGAAATAAATTATACTTAATTTTATCATTACATTGTTTTCCATCTTGTATCTTGCTGCTCCTACTGAAAAGATCACTTCAGTTTGTGACCTTCACTATAATTAGCAATGTTGCTTAAACTTCAGGCTTCATCAGTAAGTTGAAATGACACAGGAAAACCTGAAATAGCTCTTTTTCCTCATGGTGATACCATGAGGAATCACTCTGAAATTTATTTACAGATCTATTGCGGTGCTCATGATTCTCTTTTGTTATGCCCTAAAGGTCCACCATCACAATAGCCATGAAGCCTGGACTGTTCAACCCTTGCTGTATATTCACTGGACATGGCTAATGCACCTTCTGAACAACCCAGGTGAGACCACAAAGTGCTTCATAGACAATGGCAACATGAGAAAATAAGACTCTTTAAGTGTTTCCTCAACTATGTCATTTTCTATGGGGCATGCTCTGGTATGTAAGAATTTGGGTGTGGTGTAAGTGCATCAGTATGCAACATGGGTCCTGCAGAAGTTAGAAAATTTTAGGCAATTCTGGGGTAAGTGTTTAGCCTCGTTTTTTTTTGTGTACATGTGGATTTCTGCATACATGCATGTATGTACATCTTTTTTGTTTCTTTCCAAATATGACCAAGTGGAAGTTGTTCATCTAACAGTATTCTGTTTGTTGGTGTATTTTTTCCACATTGAAATACTCTTAGCAGAAGATATTGTATTGCAAACAATTTAAATTACCATTCTAATGGCCACATTAATGCTGTGTCAAATGGGATGATCTTTCCTCAGGGCCTCAGCATGATGTTTGCCATAACACTGATGTTTTGTACATTATTTTATTTTAGGGTTTTCATCTTTTTGTCATCATTGCTATCATTATCATCACTAATCCATCAGTTTCTCAGCCAACACAACAGATCTTTTATTGTCTACTACATGATCAGCATGAAAGCTCAGACACTAAGATTAAAGAGTTATTTTTCAAGTGAAGTTACTTAAACTTTAGACTTTTAATTGTGTATTTGAGGTGTCAAAATGCAATGACCATTAGACATACAGAAGTATTAACTTTGATGGAACTGTGAATGTAATGCACAACTATGGGCAGCCAAATTCAAAAATGTCAACCACTTGAGCTATCCAAAGCTATTCAGGATGTCTGTAGCTGATCTGAAAGTGAACTTGAATCTCCCACCTCTCACTCTTGTAGTTTATTTACTAGAACTCCCTCTTCCCACATTAGCATTTTCTGATTTTTTCTAATTGATGTTGCTTTTTTTGTTGGTCTCTATGAAGGCTGGAACTGGAGGAAAATAAATGTTTTTATATAATGGCCGTAAGAAAAAGATGAGGAAAAATATATTTGGCTTTTCCAAAACTGGATATTTCTCTTTTTATTTTTTTTTGTTTTGTTTTTGATGAAATAAATTTAATTTTGGAACAATCCACTATTGATTCCTTTATATGTGGGATAACATTTACCCCTTAAGACACTAATATCTTCAGAAAAGGACATCAATTTTTAAATTAATTTGCAAAACATTGTATTTTCCAGTAGCTGAAACCTATTAATCTCCTATTCTACCTACTCAGTCTAGAACAGAAACCCTTTCTTTCCCTTTTCAGATGCAGCTTAAAAGAAGAAAATAAGATAGATGCCATGAACAAAAAAATACTACTGAGTTCCTTCCACATCTTCATGGGGAATAAATTAAGCAGTCAGAAGTACTTCTGATAGTTCTTTCACATGCAGTAAAATGAGACCAGCTTGCTCAGCTTTTTGTCAGGTTACTGTGACACAGGAAAGAAAAACATAGCGTACAATGGGTACAGGAAATCTGTATTTGTAGCATACCTGTACCATTTAACATGTAACCTACTTAGAAAAATGCACACTCTAGGCACAAGTGTACTTAGAGATGGGCTGTGCTTGTACTTGCCAACAGAAGCAAAGTGATACCAAGCACCTCATCAGCCTACTTACATAGTTTCCTTTTCAACACATCCTTGTAGCTACTCTACCTAAGCTGTATACAGATTTGTGCTAATGACTTTCTGAAGAATTCAGAGTGTCTGAGTATCAAGTGAGACTATATTGCTTAAAATAAAAACATTTCCTTTTTGCATTGTCTTCCATTCAATGGAATGTCAATGAGACAAATGTGCTACTTACCCGTGTACTGATGTTTCTTCTTCTGAGGGACACAGCTGTTGTGTTATGGAACATCTTAGAACAAGGACTGAAACCTCTAAAAAGACTAAAAAGAAATAATTTGCAGAGAGGAAAATTGGACAAAGCATTGGTGTATTGCATATTTACTCTTGTAAAAACTGCAGTAAAATTTTTGGTGATTGTAAAGAGTCTCAAGGGGCACTGTCACTCTCCTGAAAAAGTGCAGGACCTCTTGACGCTGCCTCATGACTTCAGAAGACATATTGCAAATTCTGAGTGTCTTGGGGTTTCTGAAGAGCAGTTGACTCTAGTGTTTGGCTCTTTTATCTGACAAGATCAAATTCTAAAATGGTGAATAATTTTGAAGATAACTGTGGAGAAAACTACATGAGCAGTGTAGACAATTTTTAATGTCCTCTGGCTACAGAATTTCTGTTCAAATGATGTATTTTGGGGAGCAGTAATAACAAAATACTGAAATCTGAAATGGATACAGCAAACTACCAATATCACTGTCATTATTCTTGGATGCAGTTAACTGGGTTTCCTCTATTTCCTTTTACTATTACTTTATAACTGTTTTAGAGTGCTTTCATTTCCTCTTAGCTCTCAAGTGCCTTAAGAAATGGTAATCCCCTATTCCTCAGCCTGGCTGCAAAATAACCTATCTGAGAGAGAAGGAAAACAACCTCTCTGACATACCTTTGAATTTGTTTATTTGTAGAATGTGTATTTTGCTTAATTCCACTGGACCTATTTTAAAGTGTCATGATTTACTATTGAGACTAAAGGACTTTTATATTTTTTTTTTCACATACAGTGACACTAACAAATGCTTTTAATTGGGGAAAGAAAGGAGGATTTCCTCTTCCCTGTGTTCCCTTTTCTCCCTTAAATAGTAATCATTTTTAGTGTGCTTTCTGATGTATAAACTGTTCCTGGTTCGCTATAAAATGCATCTGTTCTCATATGTTCTGCAAGGCTTTTTGAAGTTCTGTGTTATCTTTGATAAAAATAATCTCTGAGGGAACAGGTCATCCATATTTTGATCTAAAGTTCGATGTCAGTAGTTTGGTGCTTTCATGTTCATTGTACTACAGATGTGTATCATACAGAGAAATTTATCACAGTAGCTCACCAATGTTTCTTTTAAGGTAAATAACTATTTTTTTCTGCACAGAAAGGTACTTAATTTTATGCAATAAAATAGGAATGTTTTTATGCAAGAAGTCCTGCACCCACTTGTGATGACATTAGCAATTTCAAGTGTTTTTTATTTATTTATTTTATTTCCAAGCATAGGAAAAAAAAAAAAAAAAAAACAAAAAAAAACCCACAAAGGATCTAATTTTAGTTGGTGTATTATAATGTTATGTCTCAGTATAGATGATACAACAGTTTCACTGGGGTGATCCTGCTTCTTCTTTCAGGAGGGATGTTCTACTTATATACATCACTTTAATTTTTCTGCACCAGTCTAATTCCTGGCACTGGACTAAGGAGGAGTTTTAGTGGAAACATCTGTGTACATCTGAATTACACTTCTGGGTAATATTCATGATCTTTTATTTTCCCAGTCCAATGAATTACATAATTGGGAGCACAGTAAAGTTTTGTTGAGTTGGTTGTTATTGAATGGGTGTTTTTATGTATTTTCTTGGAGACTTCTGTGTCTTCCACAAAGAATTTTCAGTTAGACATCTCTTTTATATGTTACAGTCAACAGAAATATGTAATTTAATTTCTCTTTGTTTCATGTTTGCTGCTGGCTTGGAAAAATGGATCAATGAATTATTTCAGTAGTATGTATCCAGATTTGTAATGTGCATGGACACCTGATGAGCAAAGGTAGTGTATAACTGCTTTGTGAGTGCAAGTGTACAGGGGAAGTGCCACATAATGACAGAAACATGGTGGACTAACCAAACTCTTTCTGAAATCACAGGAAACCTGTTTGTTTACTTAAGGGTTGAACTGATGCATATTTTAATGGATTCAAGTTTCCTGACAGTAGAGTTTTCTGATTTGTTTAGTCAAGCAGTAGTTGGGAGGTCAAATACTGAGTGTATAGCCTTCAAACCAACAAACAAACAAACACGAAGCAGATGAGGACAAGAAAGAGCAATACCACTATTTGGGAAGATCTGGAATGAGCAAAGACAGCACCTAATTTCTGATATTTACTGTTTTTTTTTGTGACTTGTGAATCATCTGTGTAAATTTTATTTATAAAAAGAAGGAAGATAATTTTTAATGAATGGCTGTTGATTGATCCCTCTGGTTGTTCCAGACAGGCCCCAAAGACATTAGAGTCTGTGGCTGGCAAAATGATAAACAGTGATTACTTAAAATTCTATTTAGAAATTAGCTTTGTGTGGTACTCTGTCTAGCTCTACTTATTGACTGTCCAGGCTTTTTTATTGGGCTACATCTTCTGTAGCCCAATGAATCAGAGCATGTTATTAAAAATCAGTTGGCTCTTACCATCCCTCATCGCCTAATTGCTTTGTGCCATGTGGCAAGAATGGTGCTTCTGATAGACTTACATAGTTTCTATGTTGCTGCATCTAGTCCTGCATCTAGTCCTCATTTTTTGATTTATTTTCTATAGAGCACGAGGAAACATAGGGTATCTTTGTGTGCTTTGCCAGCTGCAAAAAAAAAAAAAAAAAAAAAAAAAAAAAGGGTTGAGGAGACCAGGAACCTGAAATCAAAGGAGTTGATGTTGAAGGTACTGTTCTACCTATTTCAGCATAGGCTTTTCTTTCAGTATTGAGAAGAAAAAGAGGGAAATTGCTCAGTAGTTAAGGTCTGTGAAGCATATAAAAGAAAATTCCAGCTATACAAATAAGACAATTAAAGAAGGGCATGGAAAATAGATCTGTGTACATCTATATGGAAATATATATACATATATGAAAAATATGTATGAAAATAAGTGTGTATGCATAAAATGGGTATAATGTGTGTATGTAATAACCTGTCCATATTTATAAATCGTTTTCAATAAGGGATAATGATAAAGAGGATCAGCTCACATATTCTCCGTCTTCAAAAAAATCTTATCAGGTCAGATGTTTCTCAGGTTCTCAACATTTTCTCAAGGGACGAAACTGTGTGAGGGTCATTATATTAGGATTATATAGTAACAAACTGATCTTTTCATCTGTGGGATCAGAAAATAAAGTCTTAACCTCAAAGAGCAAAGTATTTTCACACAAGTAGTTCTGTCCCTCTCAGGAAAGCTTTAATCCTGTGACTAAGTCCCAGTGAAGTCTGTGAGATTTATCTAGTAATGATGATGCAATTTCTGATTATTTTACAGCACAGAATAGATATGGTTAAAATCAGTATTGTACTGTGGAGAGAAGGCTTTCTAATTTAAATATAGTATTCGAAGAGGCATCAGAATCAGTAATGAATATTCATTAAATCCATGACTAAAACATAATTATTCAATAACATTTCCTGAAGCCTTAATGCACACTTTAGGAAAAAATAAATTTAACATTTGTTTCAGTTTTCTGTACAAAATTAAGAAAATTATCCCAGTGATAAGTAGTAAAAAGATGGAAAGCACATCAGCCTGGTCATGTTTATGTGGACACAGGGATCAATTAACTGAAAACAGAAGGATGTTGTGTGCAGCTGAAACCATGACAATATACAAGTTTTCAGATTAGTACTAAAAACAGAGAAGTTTGGAAAGTGGATGGTTTTCTCTGAAGAATTCCACTAACAAAGGCATCCACAAGTGGAAAACAACCCTTTTGCTATAGCTTTTCTCCCGGGCTCCAGGAGAAGGAAAGAGTAACTTTAGTATGACTTTAACATCTAACTGAAAATTTCTCTATATTGAAATCTCCTAATTGGAACTGGGTGAATATTAACATGTACATCCCAATGCACTTCTGCAAGCAATGATAGAGACCTTTCTTGATACCTCTAGGGGAATCAACAGTAATAGCAATTTTGTCTTGATGTAATTAGTGGGATTTTTTTCTTGAGTGCTTCTTTTTCTTCCTTTTGAAACAGAAAACCAGGATTATTTTACATGTATTCAATTTAACAAGGTCAACTTAACTAGAGTTTTGTTTTAAACCCTCTGACATATTTAATTTTATTCACTGTTCTCCTATGAACAATTTGGAGATGGTCTTTGCAGTGACACTGTCCCACACAATTATTTACACAGGTAATCCGGTTTCTGTGATATGGTCCCTGCCCATTCTTTAGTAAGTTATTTTCATACGTAACAGGCAGATGGGGTAAGCAAATCATTATGCAGTACAATAAATGATCTCAATCTAACTTTTCACTGGAGCAAAGTTTCAAAAATTAGCTTTACACTTAATCCTAATGATGATGGCTTAGTGATGCTTTGGAGGGTTACTCCAAGATCACACTCTAAATCTATTGAGATCTACAGGTAATGATCAAAAGCACACTAAAAGCAGTAGGAATTGTTTCCGTTGACTGCTGTGGATTTTTACCTGGATCAAGAGATAGTCACTCAAACTTTTTCTGTAAATCAATGTCTATTGATGCAATCAATTGTTGGAGCTTTCCATCTCTGAATGGGGCTTAAAAAGAAAAGTTACTTAAGAAACAGAGAGAGAGAGAGCAGTATATTTCTGCCACTAGAAAACTTTAGTCAGTTTACTTACTAGCATATTGGCATATTTTCTGCAACAAATTGCAAAATATGCAATATTCTGCACATTACAATGATTATTATACTAATGCTGACTACCTCATTATCCTATAATCTTCCTTAAATAATTTGATTTTACACTTGGCTGGTTTGCTTCAGCAAATTAAGTAAATGTGCTAAGAATGAAGATGGGTAATAAACTGTTCACCACACTTGAAACAAAAATAACTGATGTTCTCAAGTAAATTGTAATTATAGTACTCTCCTGTAAAGAAGTCCTCTGAGTTTGGTGAATTTGGGAAATATTTTCACAAAGACACGTTAAAACACCTGAAAATGTGGGTGAAAATGCACCACAGTCTGCTATGTGGACTTCCATGCAGACTGTTATTTTGTAGAAGATCACTCTTTAAATAAATGTGAATTGCACAGACTGGGAAAAAAGCGTAGAAAAAAAGAAGTTAAAAAAAAAGAAAAAGGGAAGAAAAAAAAAAAAAAGACCAAGAAAATATGACCATAAATTTTTTTGAAAGCCAAGTTCTTGCAAAGGATTATCTCTGCTCTTTATCCATGCATTTTCTTGAAAAGAACATTGTTAGAAAAGGTATGCTGAAATGTTGAAGGTGCTAGAGGGTGTTTTTTGTTTGTTTGTTTGTTTTTTCATTTTTATTTTTAATGTCAAGTTAGCTTTAAAATGAGTCTCATAGCCCTCAGAATAGTCTGACATAAACATGTAGTCATATCTTGCACTTCCAACACGCTCCATCAGAGGAAGTGTAGCATGACATAAATGTGTCTTTCTATGACCATCGTTTAATCAAAAGTGCAATAATCCATCACCTCTGCATAAGCAAGGATCATTGACCAATTCAGAGCATTATCTGTGAGATGAATATTTTTTAGGTTCTCATATTTGATTTATGGGATGAAGGTGAAATAGTGAAAAGCTGATGAGTAGGATTTCAGACTATGGAACAGGAATGAGAAAGACAAGGCTTTTAAAAAAGCCACTTGCATCATGGCATTGTTAATTATAGGAAGCATTCAGAGAAATTCATCTGGTAAAGGAATCAAAATTTATAGTTTAATTTAATATAGACATATACCTGAATTTTTGTTATTGGATAGCAATGTGTTTGGCATTAAGTTTTACTATATTGGTAACCAACAGAAGGTACTATGAACAGTTTGGGGAGTATTTTTTCTGTGAAACTGCCTTCTATATTATGATATTGGGTTTGGTTTTCAATCCCTTTAGGAAACCAAATGATACAATGATTTTCATAATATGATCATAGCTATAATGTTATTTCTTTCATTTGTGAAACATTATACTTAGAAACCTTATTTTTAGCTATGAGAATAAGGAAACATGCTCTATTGAAAGGAATGGTTAAGAATGAGTATATCATGATCAAGTTAAAATATATAGGCATTGAGGTTTTGGAACATGACAGCTGAAACATACAGTTTCCTGCAGAGAAGGCTTTATGAAATGCTGCAGGGGGCAGGAAGGGATGCATTACAATATGACATTTCACACAGAGAGGGTTCTTGCAGAAATCTAACCTAAAATTGCCTCTCCTCTATAGGCATCTAAAATGAAGCACACTTCATTTATGTGCAGCAAGTGTCTGGACTCTGCTTTTGCCCAAAGAAACCACACAGAAAATATAAATAATACGTTTGCTTCATATATGACTGGCTACTTCAGGATCTGTTAAATTAAGTGGAAACTTTCAAGTGGAAATCCTATCCACTGCTCTGTTTTTCAGCTGGTATTTTCTGAAAGACCCTATAGACAGCTGATTCCTTTGTGACTATTTAACCAAACAGTACCACTTTTGTGACCACTGCATTAGTTTTTCCTAGAGTAGCAGAAGGAGCAATGTTCTTTCTCAACTGGGAGAGCAGAACTGCAAAAGCATCGAAGTGGAAGACATTACTAGACTTTTAAGCCATCAGTGTCCCCTTCATTTACGTCCAAAATATTTTAAAAGAGCACTTGAGGAAAAAAAAGCTTGTAGGTAGGATGCCATTAATAATGTTTTCAGGTGCATATAACAGATTGCTCCTGTGATTTTCAGAAATATTGTTGATAAATTAAGGACTTCTCATTATTCCTGGTACTGACTCCACATCAGCAGAGTCCTCACTGTGGTTTCAGCCCAGTTTTGAGCCTTAAACTTTGTCTCTTATGTGTGTTGACCTACAGCAGTTTTGTTCATAATGAAGACTGTACAATATATCACGAGATGAAACATTTCATATATTGAGTCCATTTATATCCATGTTTCTGTGCTCTGGTATCAGTTGAGCACAGGTGACAGACAGAGAGGAAGGACTAAGAGATGCTCAGTCTGACATCGTCTGTAAATTGCCTCTGTTTTAAATCCACAGTCAAGGTGACCTAGCCTGAAGCACAAAGCCCACTGTAAAGAAGCCTTGAGAATTTCCATTGTAACAATGTTCTATTGTTAGGAGTAGTAATTCAACAGAGGTTGACCACGGGCATCACCCCACACTTTGACTTGCATTTGACATAATGGGCTTGAATGTGCTCTTTTCAGTCACTGTTAAGCAAGTACTTGTTCAGTGTTTTGTTGTGTAACCCTCAGCAAAATCCTAACTTTGAAGACAGAAACTACATGTAGACTGAGTAAAGTTGGTTATTTTTTTCAGGGCAGAGAGGGGGTTATGTGGCTGTGGGGAATGATAGGAAAGCATATTGTACTCACTTTCACAAGTGTATCAAGGCAGACAAAAAAGCTTTGCATAGCCATCTGGTGTCAACTGCTTTACAAGGTTGAAATACAGTTAAAAGGAACAGAGGAAGATATGGTAGAAAAGGCAAAGTAGGTCAGAGAAGGATTTCTTCTTGAAACATCAATACTGTGAAACAAATGAGGACCCCATAAGAGTATTATGATTTTCTTTTGCCACTTTGCATAATGTGTCTGGAAGCATGAATAAACACCTATGCAGTCATACACATCTGCATGTGTACAAAGATATCACCGCTGCTGAAGAACAAGAAACCTACTGCCTATTCCTATGTAGTATCTGGGAGTAACATTAGGGACCTTTGCATAAAGGGTTCCTTTGAAAAAAAGGTTTGAGTGAGTTCTCACGTTGGTATATCTTCTGGTGAATGTTACTTTTGGGGACATTCAAAGCAAAAGAAGAGAAAGAGGGGAAAGAAAAAAGGGAAAGGGAAAACTCTCACTAATGTCCAGCTAGGAACAACAGGACAGGGTCCCAGATGAGTATCCTTTCTCTAGTGCAGCAGGCAGCAATGGTGATGATTTTGATGAGTTTTTGACACTTATCTCCAATGCAGTGTATATAATTTTTCATTGGGACCCACACAAACTCCTTCACAGTTATTTACAATGATGATGTTATTAGTGCTGATTGGATTATGCTAGTTAAGTGCCAGTGTTCCACACTTATTGGTTGTTATATGTCTGTGCATATAAATTATTGGTTAATATGTATTGAGGATTGTTATGGCTATTAATTGCTTCAAGGTGCACTATGCTTTTGATCTGTCTAATATAAGAATCTAAAAAATATAATAAAAGTAAGAGGGCAAGGAGAGAGGTGATTCCCATACCAGTGGTACCCATGGTACTTGCAGATGAGAACCTACCATAAAACCACTATTGGGATTTGAAAGGGCAAGAATATGAAAGCAACATTGAGAGTACAATAGGCTGAGAATAATAAAGGAAAAGTCTTGACACAGGCTCTGGGAATACTACCTCAATGGCTTAGGTAAAAGGTTACAGAGTTGTAAATAGCTTTTAGCATTACTAAGGCTAAGGCATCTAAGAGAGTGGAACAAGACATATTTGGCTTTTATGACATCTGTGTTTTTGAATGTAAACATATACACTTGGGAGGCAGGTACAGGGAGTCTGAGGGCACTTGTCAAGGCTCAGATTTAGCAGGGCATTTAAGTGTTTATTTCTGTGAATAAACGCAGCTGGTTTTCCATGCTCTGGGAAGATGCCCTGTGAACATGAGAGGAAAGAGAGTAATCAGAGATAGCCAGAGAAACCTGTTGGTTTCTATCATAGATTTGTTGTTGGTGTTTTCCTCTCATAGCAGACTTCTGCAAGCAGAAGTGACTGGAAGGACTGCTTCTGTAGCAGACATGTACCAACAGGATGGAACTGTAAAAATTGCATGCATAAATATAATGGGAAGAGATGAACTTTCATGATTGCTCCTTTAGACGTAGATTAGCCATAAACAGGAAGGATGATACGAGCACAAACTCTTTTCTAGAGATTGCAGAGACATCCCAGAGATGCAGCACAATACTACAGACAGGACAAGTGCATTCACTTTGCACTTGGATGTCTAAAATTCTTGTTGCTACACCAGTGCTCAGACATTGGATAGCATATAATTGCCTGTAACTCTAAGATAGCTTATCCTAGCCTTCAAGTAGAACTGGAGCAGAAATACCAGAACAGACAAATGAAGGACACAAGCTGTCAAGGCCTACAGTTGGATTAAAAAAGATGTTAGCATGTTATCCACTGACATTTCTAGTTTTAGAACAAGTGGCTCTGACTCAGCAAAGTGCCAGGTAGACCAGTGTCTGTGACTGACTTAGCCATGCAGAAATGTCCGGGAAATTCACAGTGACTCACCCCCACTTTTAACTATTACAGGTGGTGTTTTGCTTTGGGTAACTCCTCTCACACAGCTGACCTTAAGATATTAAGGTGACCCTTAAAGGTATGTAAGAACTGTCACAATTTCTATTTTTTAATTAAATTTTTTTTTCTTTTTTTTTTTTTGGTGTGTGTTTAGACTCCTAATTTTCCAAAAAGTGAGGTGAGATAGTAAACATTCTTTTCCTTTTCTTTTTTTTCTTTTCTTTTTTTTTTCCTGAGTGCTCAGAGAAACTCTTGTGCAATTTCGACAGCATCTTCACCAACACTGAATAAGTTTTATTCTGCAAAACTGGATATTTTTCCGTTCAGTTATGGACACTTAGTAATATATACTGCGTCTGTTCTGCTTTTCCTCTGCATGAATGCTGTTTGATAGCTGTGCTGTGTCACAGCAAGCACTACCCATCCTGGGTGTGGAGATGAGGAGAGCATCAGCTCTCTGCAGGGATGACAGCTCACCAGCTGTCCAGCTCTGCTTGCTTACATATTTTGCACACAAAGCTTCCAGCCTGCAAACTACAGAAGACAGGGGGAAGATGATGGATTTGAATGTACAAGTACCTTGCTCCTATAGTCTCTGAGGCCTTCAAGAATGAGCAATTATGTGAATAAGTGATTTCAGATGAGTATTATTTTCCTTGCTCCGATTTACAGTGGGGAGCAGACCATTTTTGTTCTTTGTTTTTAGCACTTAGTGTCACTCTGTGGGTATTGCCCATGACTTCAGGGGCTCCTATCTGCTGTTAGCCTTGGAAGATTTAGCTGGACTTTAGATTGACTGTGGATAGAGGGCTGTGAAGAGTGATTCTGCCACTGCAGAGAATCACTTTGAATGTCAGGATATGCAAAACCATGTCCACAAGGTACTTAGACCACTCTGGGTACAGAGAAAATCTCTCAGCTCTGGACTCCAATCAAACACTGATATTTTGAGGAAAGCATTTTATGAAGGCAAAGGGGACTTTCACCCCTGTTTCTTGATTCTTACCCTGAATCAGTGGCAATTCACATACTTGCTAGCTGCAGCACAGTACCATAGTTTCTCTTCAGCTCCTCCGTCATGTCCTGTAATGGAGGTAAATATCTGTCTTCAGACTCAGGAAGGTGAAGAGGACACTCCTGTGTAGCCTCTTCCCCCTAACAACTGAGGTTATTTCTGCCTCTGATTCCCAGGACTGGGAAAATATAGGCAGATCTAGAAACCACACAAGTTCATAGAATACACTCAGGCCTAAAGTTGCTCTTGAATGAGTAAGTCTTCCCAGGTGTACAGTGTTGGAGGACATGTGGACTCAGATGACTATTATAGCTGGGTGAAATCAGATGTATGTTTTCTGGGCTACCTCAGTGCAGTGATCTGCATATTTCTCTGTTGGATTGCCCACCTAGAGTCCACAAAAATGTTCACCACTTGTTGCCCACTTTTGAAATAATGAAGACATCAGAGAATTTGGCTTTTTTTTTTTTTTTTCCCAATGGCAACTGTATTAAAGCTAGAGAGAAATTGCCCAGATTTAGATTTAAACTTATTGGATCAGTCTAAGAATGCAGGTAACATTTCTATTTTTCATTTAGAAGGCTGAGGCTCTAGCCAACATGTCTTAGAGAGGCACACCAAAGTATTTAATTTAGCAAATATGTATTTACAAGTATAAAAATTAAATAACCATCTTGCTTTTTATATAAATAGCAATTACATATGTTATGGGATTTAATTTCTCATATTTTATGTTAATGTGTAAGAGACTAATTCCATAAGCTCAGTGTTCCCAGCCATAAACTGAACATTAGGTAGAAATGTTACAGAACAGTTCTAAGCATGTAAAGAAGATAAATCTATAATCCCAATGCAAAAAAAATAAAGCATTACACCACTTAGCAAATGTTACTGAAATGAAGCTGGTTTTCATTTAGATAGATCCACAATAACAGAAGTTTTCAGGGCTGTGTGATATATTAACATCCATCTGTTTAAAGAAAATGAATTGTTATGAAACAAAAATACAGTCCTGCAAATTATGTAAAGGGACTAGTAATTAATCAGAGCATGTCTTAGAGTGAAAAGCATTTGGAAATTATTCTAAGAGCTATTCTTCCAAGCACAAAATAGAACCAAGTTTTATTAAAGTCCAGAGAAAGAGATCAATCAATAATTACATCTCAGTAGCTCTGAAACTGAGGGGGAAAGGAAAAAGTTGTAATTTTTTTTTCAGAGCACACAGCACCATTTTAAACTTTTTCAAAAAGAGCTGTTTTATTTTCAACTTGACCTAAAGTAACATCTTTAGATAACCCATAAGACGCACAGAGAATAATACTAAAAATGCATGCTTGGTCAGGGGTTGCAAGAAGGTATAATTATTAGAATCTCTCTCACTCTCTCTCAGAAGAAAAAGCCTTTCCAATACCTTCATACTTGACTAGTTTGCTTTAAAAGCTGGATTTAAAAGTCAGTTAATTAAGGAATCAGCTAGAATACCAGAATATTAGTGACATAAAGAAGCTAGTCAGGTTTGTAATAGAGAGTATTTCTTCCATAGAGACCAGATTTATAGAAAGGTGTCAAAAGGGCTTTAAGGTATGCCAGTCTGTCTTTGTCTCCACACAGTTTTCCTTGTGGAAAATTAATTCTACAAGAAATGTTAAGACAGGGATGAAGAGAAGACTCAAATCAGACTTCTTTCTTTTGCTAATTTATAATGTTTCATATGCCTGGCCACCTGCAGGGAAAACTTTACACTACTTTTTGACGTATCATTAGCATAGACAACAGGTTCCCTGCTACCGTTTTATCTCTGCTGTCAAACTTGTTCACAATGTGAGCAATCTCTTTTGCATCTTCAAGGATACCTGGGAAGTTTTTTATTGCCCCTGCAGAGCTCGCTGTTGGCTCTTGTTCTGCTCAGGGCTTATGTGCTAGCAACAACACACGAGTAAGTCAACATAAGGATATCTAAATGTAAATAACACAAGCGAATCCTTTTTCTGTGTGTCTTCTCCAGGTTCTATGAATACATTCTACTCCAAGCAAATGATAAAAGAGGCAGTAAAAGTAGCACTGATGAAACTCTTCTCTTTATTTTTGGTTCTTCCTTTCAAGAAAATTTTGTTCACTTCTCAGAAGCCATGTTTCTTAGAAATAAGTGTATACCTGTTACTCCACATAGAACCATACTGAGGAGTGTATGAAGTAAAGTGAATGTACTAGCTACAAGAAATGCTGTATCCAGGCAAAGAAAGAACTTCAGAAAAGTGCTTCAGTATTCATTTAACTCTTCCATTTCTTTTTGAATTTATTAGGCAAATAAGTGAATTTGTTTCCAAACAGAACATTTCTGGAAGAAGCCAAGAATCTGCAGTTCTGCAAAGCTGTCGGGATTGTAAGAGGATTTTCTGTGTACTTGTTTTCTGTGTGGAAAACCAGACCTTGAGCACTGGTTTTTCATTGCTCTTGGCGTATTTTCATAACTGCAGCGTAGGTCCAAGATGGAATACTTTTGACACAAGTGGTATAAAGGATGAGATTTTTTTAAGATTTACTCTCAACTGGTGTGTGATTGACTGCATGTCAGTCAGTCAGCTACTAGCCTTGTGGCAAATAAATCTCTTTTTTCTGCTTCTAGGTGTTAATTCCGTAAAAGATTTCTTGGAAATATTCTTAGATTCAATATAGGTGAGCAGTTCTTTTGAGGTGAAGGGATTCCTTGTGTCTTTTTAATCTTTCAGTTGTGGAAGAACTTGAAAGAAGAAGTAACAATGAGAGGACCTCACCTCTCTCACACTACAGGACTGTGATACCATGAATTGGAATTTGAAAGCTCTGGAGACTGGTTTTATAGAGTAGTCTGCACTTTATCAAGCATAATACCTCTTGCTAATTTTGCAGGTAAAGCTTTTCATAGCAAAACACCCAAACTCTACAGTTCATCATGAAAAGGCTCATGCAGCCCTTTATTCTGTCTCTGTCAGAAAGAGAATATCCATGGCAAGGGCTTGCCCTTCTCTGAGGGAGCACACCTTTTGCAGGGTTTATGTGTTTATGACTGCAGCTTGCACTGAGAAGGACCTCTGACCATACTGCTAACAGTAGTATCTGAATCTCTCTTTTTTGTTTGTCCTCTTCGGTAGTTTTGTGCTCTATGTTGCTTGTACATCAGGTTAAAAGCTTCGGCTTTCATGAAAATGCCAGTATAGACACAGAAGTTCCCCAGGATGTTTAAAATGTTAATTATTTTAAGCTAAGTTCCATTGTCTTGAACAGGATGTATAAGTAAAATATTTTTTCTACTATAATGTTATAGCTGTACGACTTAAAGGGATCTTTTTAAGTTATAAAGTCACTTCCTAAACAGATGAAATTTTTATATGTATATTTGATAATATCTATATTCTATATATCTATGTTATCTTTGTTCTCACAGCTCTTACTAACAGTGTTTTGTTGTAAATCTCTATTTTCAGCCTGTGTTTATTAACAAACACTTAATACCTATTAGTGCTTGAGATGATGCTCTTTGGATTCAATAAGCAAATATTTTCTGGCTCTCTTCTGTTAAAAAGCCTCTACATTCTCTTGATTATCCTAAAAATCCACTTCTGCCACTCTTCTTGTCTATGTTCATCTATATTGAACAGAAGTTGCCTGTGAAGTAGTGCAAATACTTCACTCGATGCATTCCATAATTGTATTTCCTTTTTTATTTATTTATTTATTTTAATTTTTTTTTGACCACAACTTCATAGTGGTGGTCTATAAACATCTTATAACCAAGCAAAACACACAGTGTTTCTTTTTGTCATTCCAAATTGATAAGCCTCAGGGTTGATTGCAGAATTTCTTGCTGTTAAGTCCAGAACACCTGCTGCAAAACAAGAGGGTAATGTCCAGTTCTGTATGGTCCCATTAAAAAGTGTTTCTAACAACCAGAAATAGCTCCCCCCAGGAAACAGGCTAGAGGTTTGTGCAATGTAAGACTAAAGTCTGATGTTCCACATTAATCTGGGTGTATCTATTTGCAACAGCGATATGAGGATTATTACTGCATATCAGAGGAGTTATTTGTTACTAGGGACAGTGTAGGCAAGCAATTGGCATATAGATGGACATTATGCATAGTCAATTAGACAGCTTCAAGGTATAAATTTAAATCCTGCTATTATACATAGCAACAATGTTTTTCTGTAACTGCCATGACCTCTTTTGGTGCTGCTTTCATATCTCACCCTGATGGTTTTAGGCATCTTTTGTAGCTTTAAAATAACCTAGATTTCTGAACTGCCTATATTACTTAACAGGTACGTTCCAGATTCTTTAGCTTGCAACTGGTATTTGTTAGGGCTTTCCATGATGCTGAAGGGGATCATCAGGCACAGTTAGTGATTAATGCATGTTTTTGTAAAATAACAATGGCTTGAAATCTATCCTTGTAATTTCAATGTTTCTTGCAATTTTATAATGATAAGGGCTATACATAATGTTTTGCACTGTACTATGGGAAAACTGAAGCAGAATTGATTGGTGAAATCTGTTTCACAGTCATGTCTAGGCCAGCAGAATGGTTTGGGTTCACTGAAAAGTATTCTGCAAGGTTACTCCTCATCTTTGCAAAAAGATAGGTATATCCCGGTCACTGCTTCAGTGAAGGGTTCTCCAATTTCTCCACTTTCCATTCCAGGGTCCCAGGAGACAGCAAGTTCAGCTACGACGGGAGCAGTGGTGTTTGGCTAGCCTGAGTTGCCTAGACCTTTTGTTAGTGCTGGTACTAGTCTCTGCCCTATGGAAAAGAGTAAAGTGATACAGAAAGTACTTAGATCAGCCTAAAACATGCTAGTACTTCCATGTCAGAATACCATGAGTGCAGGAAACTTTTTACAAGACAGTTAAAAAATTGTGACTAATTCTTATGCAGGTATTCTCATGAAATTACTTTGTCTTGTCTGTGAGACTGAGGTTGAACAGCAAACCTGAATGCACTGAGAAATGTTCTGAGCCTTTGTTGACATACTGAGTTCAAGCTACTCTGAGGGTGGTGATGGAAGGAGCAATTCTTGGTCACACATGATGTCTGTGAGCAAGTTTACTGTATCCCACCTAACTTAATTCTGATAAGCAGTCACTAATTCTCTTGCTGTGCTATGACAACTAAAAAGTAAGTCTATAAAACAGTCTATTTCAGTTGCTTAAAAACTCTTACCAGCTTTTGAAGTTCTTAACCAATAAAAAAAACAGAGCAATTCTGAGACTGGGCAGGACTTTGGAAGAACCAAACTCTCTCAGTTTGGTATTCATGGGAATCTAGGCAAAATTCCATCAGAGGTAAAAGCACTTATTTCCCATCTCATATCTTGAATGTAGGACAGAAATCAGAAAACTGGATAGAACATTTTAAACTGTATTTTAGCAGACTTTTAAATGTATGTCATTTAGGAAAAAAAAAAAAAAAAAGTATATTTTCAAAAGCTCAGCTCTGACGACAGTTTCTTTCATAATTTGTTTGAAATAGTATCAAAATCTGCTGTGTGGAATCATGTAAACTCACTACCATACCATCACATTTAAAATATCCATGTGTGGATATTATATTATGGAACAGGAAAGTCTTACTAAATATCTTGCCAGCCACCTCTTTAGAACCTTAGAACCTCAGTGGAGAGGCCCTTAGAGCTGAGCATGTGTGTGTATATATATAATATATATATGTATATGCATGTATATAAAAGTATGACTGTCGTGGTTTAACCCGGCCGGCAGCTAAACACCACGCAGCCGTTCGCTCACCCTCCCCCCTCCCTCTCTGGGACGGGGGAGAGAAATGGAGAGTGAAGCCCGTGAGTTGAGATAAAGACAGTTTAATAAGACAGGAAAATAATAATAACAAAAATAATAATAACAATAATAATAATAATGATACAATGGTGATAATACGAAAGTAATAGTATGTACAAACAAGTGATGCACAATGCAATTGCTCACCACCCGCTGACCGATGCCCAGCCTAACCCCGAGCAGTCCGGCCCCCTCCCCCCAGCTAGCCACCCCTATATATTGTTTAGCATGACGTCAGATGGTATGGAATACCCCTTTGGCTAGTTTGGGTCACCTGTCCTGGGTCTGTCCCCTCCCAGCTCTTACTGCACCCCCAGCCTGTCCGTTGGCAGGACAGAGCAAAAGGCTGAGATGTCCTTGGCTTAGTATAAGCACTGCTCTGCAACAATTAAAGCATCGGGGTGTTATCAGCACTCTTCTCATCCTAAGCCAAAACACAGCATTCCACCAGCTACTAGGAAGAAAATTAATTCTGTGCTAACTGAAACCAGGACAATGACGTTTATGCATATTAATGTGTGTGTGTAAGACAGTACCCATACCTTCTGAAGATACCATGGGGTGAGACAAGGTACTAACCAGATACTAGATTTTCAGCAGTGCCTCACCTTCCCCTGACTCTGAAATTGCTGCTGTGCTCTGACAGTGTTTGAAGATCTATTCCACAAGTCAGTTCCTAGAATGAACTGTGAATGTGTGAATAGGCTGGTGTGTTTATTTTTAATAAACAACTGTGAACATCTTAAATTTTCTGTAAATTATTTCCCACATTTCTTTTTATATTCCGAGAAATCAGTTAGGCTTCCTCAGGATGACATTTTAAATTTCAGAGTTGACTCATGTGCTTTTCTTGCAATTTCTTTTCAGCTTTTTCCTGTGACAACGTTCTGGCAATTATGAAGTTGTCTTTTCTCATTCATGTAAATCATTAAAGTGATGCCCTTTCCTGCTACAGATACAATGGACAATCACCAGAGGTTTTCTCCCAATTACATGCCTCACTGGGCCCTTCTTGATTTGAATATTCTCTCATTTTTCCTTTGTTCTAAGCTATCAGGGTTGCTACTCAGCAAAGTCAAGTTGAATCAGGAATCATAGTGTCCATTCCCACAAGATGCTTGTGCTTTTTGAAATGCTGAAGTCTGAGAATCAGTTGTTTTTCTAATGGCCAGAGATGACAGAAGGTTTACTTGTGATTCTCCACCTCCAGAGGTTCTTTGTGAATGTGCTCTGATTTTTATGTGGCTATAAATGTTGTTACTCAGCAACATAGCCTGACACTTACCGTCCCCCCCCCGTCCCCCCCTTTTTTTTTCTCAGTCTTTATTGCTTGCTGAAGGTTTTGTTTTACTGGAGGCTGTGCAAATGAAGTCCAGGCTCCACAAACATCCACCTCCACATCCTGCAGACAAACAAGCCGACAAGCAAGGGCTGAAAAATGTCAGCTGTGAAACTAAATCTCTCACTAGTAAATTGGCTAAATTCACCTTAATGTCAAGTGATCAAAAGGCTTAGGAAATATTTGGACAGTCCACATTTCAATGGACATTATTCATGTAGAATTAACAGCTGATCAGCTATTAGTGGTACTTCTTAAGAAGCTTCTCTTTCTGGTGTGGCAGAGTGCAGTACATCCCTTTGTCATCATTTAGGATTGTGTCTGAAAAAGACAGATTTCAACTAGAAAATTATAATATAATTATAACATAGTTGTAATTATAATAAAGATTATAAGGATAAACATCCTAAGAAAAATCCTTCATTCTAGAAGCCTTTTGAAAACCAGCTAAGTTAGGCTCCTCATGATTCATGGGAATTTTAATTAGATACTCTCTTCTTTGCCATTTATTACGTTCACGACTACTGCTGAACTGCTTTTAAAATGTAAGCCTGGGGTGGGACAAGCACTTCCACCTAGCAGTGGACTTCTGGAGTGTCAACCTACCCTCTCCTATGAAACCTCTGCTAAGGACACTTTCTGAGAAGGATGGGGCCCTTGTTATGTCATCAACTGCTTGCTACAAACTGAAGCATGGTTTCGTTAAACACAGCCCTACAGTACACATCATGAATTTTTTAATGCATTTGCATATCTGTTGTTGCTGCATTGCAGAGAGCATGACAGAACACTCTGGGTTATGTGTCACCAGAAAGTTCAGCCTCAGACTTACCTGCAGATTAGGGTGTAGGGGATGAATTCAGGTACCAGTACTGGGTCATCTCTTGGTAATTAGTGTCCTAGACTGGTCTGTGTGGCATTTAGGAATTACTGCTGTTGCCTCCATCTCCAGGGTTCTATTTTAATCAATCATGTTATTAATCCCCTGAATGTAGGGGATGCATTCTATCCACAGATTTTGTGTAGCTTGTCCTATCATTTTTATACCCCATCCTCTTCAGGTCAACAAAAATGTTTTGATTTATTCTGATGTCAGGAGATTCAAAATCAGATTTGCAGTCTTTTTTTTCTCTGGGGCTGGAGAGAAAACTTCAGATGTTTTCTTCACCTGAGGTGAGAGGTGTAATTGAATTGTCCTACCCTGTAAGTCTGTTCGTTCGTTCGTTCTTTCTTTTTCTTTCTTTCTTTCTTTCTTTCTTTCTTTCTTTCTTTCTTTCTTTCTTTCTTTCTTTCTTTCTTTCTTTCTTTCTTTCTTTCTTTCTTTCTTTCTTTCTTTCTTTCTTTCTTTCTTTCTTTCTTTCTTTCTTTCTTTCTCTTAGCATTAAGCAAGGTCAGCTTTCTGCATTTCTGCAGTTCAAAATGAGATGCTCACAACTCCTTGACTAGTGAACTTTATTATGGAGATGGAAAACTGCCAGCACGAAGTCAGGGTTAGCCAATATTAGTTTGTCTGAAGTATTAGAGTCACCTTCATAGTGGTTGGGATCTATGTTTTGGACACTAAGAGGATTGTACTTCTTTTTTGAAAGAGAACAGTGAGGGCTTTACACAGAGACAGGCAATTATGCAGTTTGCTCAAAGATGAGCCAATCATTCATTTTAATGAAGAGAATTTTAACTTATGTACCTAAGTATGTCCTTGACATTTTTAGTAGTGGTGACATCATATGAGCAGCTTATTCTAAGAGAAACATTAGACAAGCACAAGTATGCCTACTTCTACATAGAAAAACAGTAAGCAAAGTGACCTGATTAGCAAATCCAGCAACAACTAATTATATATTGCCAGAATACAGTTTTCTGCTCTGTGAGATTGTGCAGAGTATTTGAGATGAGGAAGCATCAACAGATGAATGCAGAACAAGATTCAGAAAACTGCTGTAAGAACTGATAAGTTGATCATGAGTAAAGGTAAGTAAATTTTGTTTCTTTAAAAACTAATAGCCACAGTTTCTGCCCAATGTTTGCCATACAAGGCACCTCTGACAATGGGAACACACTGGGATTCTGTTCAGTAGTGTTGCCTCTAGGAAGTGTCTGAAATTTATGACGTCATTTAGATAACACCACTTCCTCCCTCACCCCCCACTTTTTTTTTTTTTTTTTTAAAGTGTCAAAGCATAGATCTGTTCACTCATTTCAGCTATTTCTAACATTTTTCTAATGCATAAACTGTTTTAATTTTAACTAGGAAAAAAATATTTTTCTTGGACCCCAAACAATTAATGTTCATTACAAAGCAGAAATCTCAGCAAAATTTGTTTCAGTGTACTAGTTACTGTAAGTATATGCAGTAAGAGAAGTATTAGAGCACAGGTCAGGTTTTTAAGTGTAGGTTAACATTTAACTCAGACTGAACAAAACAGAAAATAGATATCCAAAATATACCTTTATCCAACTAGATGAGTCATGTGAAAAATCTAGGGGATAGAAAGAAAGATTCAATAATCACATTTCACTGATAAAGATTAGAAATAGCTCAAGGTTGTGCTATGTGTTTTGAAGCTTTCTCAGACTTGGATGTATTGCTAATAGATGATGGCATATCCCGAATGGCTTTCCCGAAAAGAAATCCACCTTCCACAGAAATACTGCTTTCTTGGGAAATTGATTTAAATACACACACACACACACACACACACACACACACACACACACTCACTCATTATTATTTTTATATTATTATTTATTATGAAAGAGAGTTAGACAGCTTTGGCAGTCTGTACATTGGGATCCTGATTTGTGAAGTTCTTTGGTCCCACAGACAACAAACTTTTCTCATAAATATGCATATCACACTGCCAAAAAAAAATAAAAAAAAATAAGGGTTTCTCACACCCCTGTCTATTGAAATTAACATTGCACATTTTCTTGTAATTTACAGTTTTCATTTATTTGGGACTATCTGGATTTATTTGCTCTAATTTCAGTTCTGGTTTGTTTTTACTAGCTCAATAGCTATTCTCTCTCTGTGTTGTTTAAACCTTGAGGTATTTACAGCATTTAATTATAATTACTCTCAGTCTTTTCTAGCTGCAATTAGTATTTTTACATTCTTTGATAATTCAGTTTGTGAAAAATTGGAGCATTTTAGTTCAAAGTGATTTAACATGAATGGGGAACTTAGTTTAAAACACCTTGCTGCACGTCCCTGTTTCCTCAGTTCCTTGTGGAAAAGGTTGTTTTTTTAAATTCCCAGTCTCTCTTCTGCAATGCTCCCATAAAAAGTAATATTCCTCTTATTCAGTGCAGATATCTTCTAGCCAAGTAGTAGTTTGCCACTGGAGGCACTTGCCTCTGCATGTGTTGTGGAGAAAACACTCTGCACAAGGCACACTGGAGGTGAGAAAAAGGAGGAGAAAATGGGGGTATTGGATACTTTATGTCTGAAGTCCACAAGGGGTAAAAAAACTCAGCTGAATATTGAATTTAATCACAGAGCACTAAAGTCAAGGTAATCACATGGAATAAAACATTTCAGGTCCAGATAATAACTTGTTGACTTCTCTCAATAAGTTCTTTTTTTTGTTGAAACAATCTTAACTTTAAATTTATCCTGATTTGGAATTTTTTTTATTTATCTATTTTTTTTTTTTTTTACTTTAAAGCTAACCTTTTCCTAGGATACAAATTGCAAAATTTATTTCTATTAGTCTGTCTTGGATAAATATTTTTTGGAACCTTCCACCCAAACACTGAGAAATGTGTACTCGGTATACCCGGGACATTCAGGACAAAGCCTGATAATAAATGCATTTTTCTGGACATCCCAAGCTAGTGATAAAAATATTTTCTGTCACTGAAGCTGTGTAATCTTCTACAAAGCTCAGGGCTCCTATGTGGATTTTTTAGAGTCTCTTGCATAGTGAAGACTATGGACTTTTTTTTTTTTTTTTTTTTTTTCCTGTGCTATATATTATTTCCCTCAATGTTTACCTAGAGTGACAGACAACATTTTATTCTGCCCTCTTCCTCTGGAAGCTCTGCCAGACTTCCTATGCTTTCTGCAGATTTTTCCATAGCAGAAGCCATAGCTACCACAGTGTACTTTTTGGGTTTGACTTATGTAATTCCTTTTCGTGTATTACCTGTGTAACTCCTTGAACAACTTCTCTAGTGCTTAATGTGAATGACCTGACAAAGGTAAGAGACTGCATTTCTCTTGAGTATGTTCTTTATTTTAGAGCTGTGTCACACTACAGGTCACCGAATCCTCAGAGACTCAATAGTCTAAGCACATCCTGTGGAAAATGGGGCCGTGTACAGGAATTCTATGACAATGTCATTATTTTGGGAAGGGGATCAACTTTCAAACTAAGATAACTAAATACTGTCAATCTCGCTAGTGACATTTTAAAGCTACAAAATACTGTTTGCTGCAGATGTAATTTATTTCTTTCTCAAAGTAGGTGTAACTAGCTGTAGCACAAGGGAATGGGAACCTCACTTCTACTCTGCCATGCAGCCCAATCTTTTGTAGGATGATTTGAAAAGGAAGCTTGGTGCTTTCTTTCCAAATTCATCTGTGAATAGCAAACCTGGCCTGTTTTTTTTTTTTCTGAAAGATAAGCTAATTGATTTTTTTTGAAACAAATGACACAAGGTTGGTGGATTAACTCTCGGCTTGAGACCCTGTTTCCAGCTTCATCCCTGTGAAAAGGCTTCCAGAACTACGTGGCAGAGAACCCAGATGCCCACCCCCAAGTAGCAAGATTACCAAGGTGCCCTACTCGGAAGATTTTCCTGGTTAGCACGAGAGATGTCAGTGATAAAAGACATGGATAAAAATACCAATTCAGGCACACTGACTCTCCATTTTGCAGGGATGATATCAGAAAATGCCCATGTCATGGTAAACAACCAAGGGCTCATCTCATTGTCAGTGTGAAGACTTTTTTTTTTTCTGCTGTAGTTAACAAGGCAGCAAATTTTTATGTAAATGAGTAAACTTGCCCAAGCCAAAGGACCTTTTTTCCACCAAACCTTTCCCACCACTTGGCAGATGGAATCCCATTCTTCAGACAGCCTTTAACTGAACATCTCCCAGTGCCTCATAGGCATCAAGCCTGAGATATATACTGCAGCTTTAACTCCGTCATGGCAGTTCATATTTCTTTACAGGATTCTTAGGCTGCTGTAGTTTGAGAATGAAAAAAGGAGGTGAGCAAAGCTAGCACAAATTTGAAAGACTTGGCAATTTCTCTTACGTAAAGAGTAGCATCTTTATATTGTCCTTAAATATTGTTTATACTTTGTTTATATTGTCCTTAAACGGAATAGCGTATTGTAGAAATTGACATTAATTTTTATGAAAGCTGACAGTAGAAAGATATGAAATAATAACACCTTAGGTATTATCTCCTTTCTCTGCTTCAAAATAGTCCAGGAATTGTTTTTAAGCATCCAGTGAGCATCCAAAATAATTTATAGGAGCATCACAAGTTTTGAGATAAATTAACATGTAGTACCTGAGCTTTAATATCCCTTCTTTCTCAATTTGAATGTATTGGCCATTGAATTTCAGACTGGGAATATTTTTTGCCCTTTAATTAGATCTTCAATTTGGGGAACAAAACAAGCTGGCAGACTACAGTCACAATTAACAAAAGCAAACACAGCCAACATTACACATCCTAGCTTGTGATGAAAAAGGATAATCAGAAATATGAATTAATCCATTATACATTTACACGATCAGCTATGGATCAGCAAATTATGGCTGCTTGTTTTGGCCTATAACATGCATTTTTTCACTCACTTTAGCTTCAGTTTCTTTTTCAAAAGGGCAAACTAGAAAACATCCACCTTTTGATTACCTGGGAAGGGCTTGCAGCAGCCATCCAATAATTTATAAAATTGCCCTAGGAGATCTTTCCCAGGAGCAGTGTAAAACAGAGTTTCTTTTACCTTTTGTTGTGAGAGGCTCTTCAAGTTTTTAAAAGAGCAAGGTGTGTTGTGCCAGTAGCATTTGTGACTGGAGTATTGTGGCACAGGCACCTGTGGCAAGCCTGTGAAGGATGCTGTTAAGGCTTTGGGCATTTATTGGAGGCAGCTGATAGAAAAATGCAATCATCGCAGGCACCTTCAGTAGTCAATAGAGAGAGGGAAGCCTTCCCAGCTGCTGAACCAAGTACTCTGCTATGTGTCCCTTGTTCTCTGTGTTTTTTTTGTTTTGTTTTGTTTTGTTTTGTTTTGTTTTCCTGGGCAAGCCGGTGCCCTCACTATTTGCTGGTGTGAATTTCACTTTTATTAAAAAAGTAAATTTGCCTTGGAGTCAGCTGGTATCCTACAGAAAACCTGCAAGGGGTGCAGGCAGTAGGCACTGAGAGCAGATGCAGTTGCCATGCAGAGATTAACCGGATGAGTATTTCAGATGGCACTGCTGGGGTTTGTTAGTACTCTCGGGTGGCCAAGTGCTGTGGAAGCTGTTATGAAAGTGAAATTTGCTCAGTACTAAGCCGCCACAACACAACTGCTGTTTCTTTTCATCAATATGAGAACATGAAAACAGAGCAAAGAATCATGCACAAGTTGCAATGAAGCCTATATTGAAGACCTTCATATTTATACTGCTAATAATAAAACATCGTTCTTCATACAAATGCCTCATCAACTCATTATCCTAGGCAAGGTACAAGTTCATATAACTCACAAATTATGTTATTTCAATAATAGCTGTGGATGCTGGAATGGAAATACTTTAATCTTGCAGAGAGAAATGTCATGACAACAACCAGTAATGTCTTCACTGTATTAAACCAAAATCTATGCTACAATATGAAAATGCTCCATATGCTGGTAAGCACACCCAGAGCCGCAAGCAGCAATCTCTTTTTTAAGACAGGTTTTAAGGGTGACATTTACACTAAACTTTTTATTTTTATCAAAATTATGTTAAAACATTCCAAAGTATTCTGCAGATAAGTGAAGGCTTTTTTTTTTTTTTTTTTTAATACAAAATCGGGAACTTTTGGGCTCAGATGTTATGAGTTATATTGTTGGTATTTTGCATTTTACAGGTTTATAATCCTGTATGCATTCAGTTTATGTTTCTGCAGTTCTCATTACCATAATCTGTAAGCAAAAAAGGCAATAATGAAGAAGAAAATCTAAAATGTTTTGATTTTCTTCTATCCTCACATACACCATTCTTAACCTTTCAGTTGTATTTGTGTATATTTCTGTCAATATTTTTTTCAATTTATTTTGAGAAAGCTGAGATATGCAGATATTTCCGGTGTTCTACAGCATAAACTGGAATACGGTTTTGTAACAAACTAAAGATGTCTCTGTTAATGTGGTTGATCTAGGGCCCAGTTTTGCTTTCCCATAAACCCATGTTGTTCCGAATAGATAGAGCTCTAAGTCCTGCGTATGCACCCAAGCAGAGGATTAGGCAATCTGCTCCCCGAGTATGCACATACCTAAAGCTGATTCAAAGCTTTATGTTTTTTGTCAGCAGTGAATAAAAGAGGGGAACAAGGCTTGGGCTGCCCTTGACTCAGGAAAGGAAGAGACAGTTGAAGGGGGTGGGGATAGTCAACCTTGTTGATCCTGCTGCTGCTGAGGAGGCAAAATCATGGGAAAATGATTGCTGCTGATTAGAGGGGCCACCATTCTGTCAGACACTCTCAGAAATACAGCAGTCTGGGAGAGGCTTTTCAAGACTTGTATAGAAACACTAGGTCATTTTTCTGCTCCAGCCATTTGTTGCTGTTAGCAACTGCCTGTGTTACTTATCCTATACTGGGCTGTGTATTTACACACACACATATATATGTGTATGCAAATTTGTGTATGAATACATACCCATAAACCTTTAATTTTTATATATATGTATACACACAGTCTTGATGGTTTTCTAGTATATTCTCAGATTCTCTTCTTCGCATATAACACATACTACAATATATTGTTAGCAACAGTGGAGATTTTGCTTAATTGCATGTGCCCTTTTGGAGCAGAAGGGACAAGTTCCTGTGGTTAACATGAAAGTATGCAGGCCACAGTGTTGTCTTAAGCTACAAAGTTTCCTACTATTTACTATCAGACTTAGCACAGCACCAAATGATGTATCTTTATGCTCATATGTTTTTCTAAATGCAGATGCCGAACCAGAAAAAGTCTGCAACAATGACATGCAAGAGCCAGAAACCTTACTCTGCAGTTCTAGGTTTGTTCTCGTTCCATGCGGACATAGCCAGCACTGAGCAATTAATATCCTTTTCTCCATACCCAGATTCAGCCAGGAGATGTCTTTCTTTCCTGGAAAATGGCACAACCTGATTGGTAACAGATGAAGCAAAACACCCTAGTAAGTAAGAAGGCATTCACTATGCTGTATGAATATTTATTTTTTCTGTTCAAACACAGTGATCAAAACCTAACATTTTAACCTCTGGAGATTTCTGGATGTGCAAATCAGATGTTAAATAGCAGTGTTGGGAAACTATTAATAAAAGCCTAGTTTGCTCCAGTAGTAATAAATAAATAAAAATAAATAAATAAAAAAAATATGGAGATTTCTTATCTCCAATTTAAATTATGTCCCAAGTGAATACATTCATCACTGCAGAGTTTTTTGGGCTAATACATCAGTTAATAGCAGGAGGAGTGGAGCCAGATGCAGCTACGCTGTCTGTACGCAGTAGAAACTGTAGAGCTATGTGTCTGTATCTGTACCATCCCACCTGCAAGCAGCAGATGGGGAGGAAGGAAAAGTAGATAATTTGTACCTGGAATAACTGTGGTCTTTAGGACAGTTCACAGACAGTATTTAGAAAAGAAATAAAACCTGTATTAAAGCTAAGCAAGGTGCTAGAGTGGTGAATAACATTGATGAGCCCTTCCAGCATGAGAAGCTGTGCTGAACCAGAATGGGGAGATGCTGAGGCCAAGTTGCCATGACCTAGGAGTGAACGTGAGAGCTCACATTTCAGAAAATGACTCAAGCACAAGCGCAGCCTTGCTCCCGGTGCTCTGTGGGGCATGGCATATTTGTGCTACTGCCTAGGAACTTCTGCAGCCATGCAATCAGCTATGTGCTAACTCACTACCCCAGGGGGGTGATTTTTTAGGATTTACAGCCTGTCTGAAAATTGAGATTGCCATCTGGATATCAGTGAGTAGTACTTCTGGGCAAATCCCTCTAGTGCTAGTAGGAACCAAGCCATGAAAAAATGCATGTGTTCTTATTTCTCTTTCTTGAGGTGGTGACACCCAGCTAAAACACAGGAAAGAAGGATTTAAGTGAAATGACAAGCTGATGGCACTTGTCTAACCTATTACCTTTAAGCACACCAGGTTAATCTCCTTGATTGGAAAGCTTTAGGATTCACTTCCTAGAGAGCTCCCAGTAGCAATCATTAGAAAAGTAAAAACTACACCCAAATCTTCTCTTCTGGAAGTCCACAGGAAGGAGGATCATGCCCTAAAATTTGCACATCAGACCACTGTATAAAAGAGTGAACAAGGTAAACAGTTATGTTTTGTATATTGTTTCTTTTCTGCAAGGAATATTTTCCTTTTACAAAAGGTTGAGTCTATGTAGAAACAACAAAAACAGGATCTGTCTTAAAGAAAAACTAATGAAATTTGAATGAAACTTCCAGTCAGTTACAGCAAGAAAAATAACCTTATGACATGAGGAATAGATTCTTTTTATCAAATCTGAAATATATTTTTAAAAGTCTTTTTTAAATGGTTGTTTGGAGGAAAAATCATGACCGTACATCAAATGAATCAAATGAATTAGTGCAGACATTTCTAAGCACTAATAAATTAAGTCATGGAAGGCTCAGGTTCCATGGTTGCCTCAATGCTAAACAATACACATTTCAAATATGCTGCATGTTTATGAAGCACCTGCTGTTGAGATTTCAAATTAATATGTAATAAACCCAGTAATTTCTACTGGGTTAGTTATTCTGTCTTTCCTTTCTACATTGCATCTTCAATATGAATTATTTTCACCTTGCTTGCCTTTTTTAGAGTAGAGGTTTCTGTGCTTAATCGTTGAAGGCAAAGTGTTATGGGGATTAAAATCCTATATCAAAATTGTTTAAATATTATATTTCTTAAAAATTAAAATTATTAGCAAATTATTAAAATATAAGTTAACTAGATTAGACATTGAAAATAATCTAGAAGCTGGTATATGTTAATTTTTGTTTTCTCTGTGAATCTCCAGCTGGGATCAAGTTTTAAACCTCCAGTATTGGTGCCAAACCCAAATATTTGACTTCCATTCCTTGTTTCCATTGCAGAGGTATTCCTAAAACCTTTATAATAATAGCATTATGGTCACATCAAATAATCTTTAAATTTTGAATTTAAATATTTGTAAAAGCAACTCACAAAGCCTAAAAATAGAGCTTGTTTACTAGGGACAAACTCCTTTGAACAACATGATTTTTCATATCTGGTGCAATTGTGTATCTGGAACCACACATTTCCTTTATGTAAAAAGAACAAAAACACTTCCTCTTTCTATCTCAACCACCACTTATCTCCCCGGGTCGTATTAAAAAACAAATGGAGTCAATCTTGCCTCTGATGAGAGGAAATGTAGCAGTGACAAATATATATCCATTGACTTTCTGTTGCTGTTCTGGAGTGGAGACAAACTGAATGACAATCTAAATGCGTTGTAACAATGCAATGAGAAAATAAAAGCAGCTGACACGTCACAAAAAAAAAAAAAAAAAAAAAAAAGTGTGTTCAATAAGTGTGCTCAATAGACTGGATAAGTTTTAAATGCTTCCTGGTGTAGTAGTTAGGAGTTGTAGTAAGTTATTTTTCAGACAGTTGGATTACACTTATGACATGGTCATATGATACCTGCTACACATGAAAATGTGTTTGAAAGTAATGCCAGGCAATCAAATACCTGCAAATCTAGCAGCATAGCAAGATTTCAGATTTATCTAATATGAATTATATAATTCTATGGAGACACTTTTAGGAAGATATTTTCAATTTTTTAAGATATCAGGGACACCTTTCTTTCCCATTGAATGGAGTGTTAATAATATTACTTGAATATTATTTGAAATAGTATTTGAAAAAGTTTATTTGAAATATAAGCATATGCATTTTTTATTGACCAACATATCGGGAAAGATTCAGGAGATAAGCTACAAAAGAAGTGTTGACTGCATTCAGCAAATTTATAAATAATACAGATATATAACAAGTGGGAATCCCTTAATTTACATTGGAATTTATTTTTCATGAATTAAGTCCTATAGCACACAGATGTTAGTTCTGTGTAGACAATTAAATTGTCTATATTGTCTAAATTGAACAGAAATTAAAGAATCAAAGAGAAACATTCAACCACCTTGATAACCACAGGTTAATGGTATGGAAAACTCAAAATTTATTAATTTCATAAATTTCAGGTTTCAGTTTTGTTAGAGACTCTTCTTATTCTACCCTATCCATAGTTTTGGCCTCTGTCCAAGGGTCCTGTTTTCCTTCTCACTTCTTTCTCTTCATTGGTTGCAGTGTGTTTTGAGTATTTATGCCTTTCCTTTGCTGTAGGGATGTTAAGAAATGTGCATTTTTCTGGACAGAGATGAAAGCTTTAACTAGCTGTACACAGAAAGATACTAAGAATTTGGGATTTCAGTAACTGCAGACAGAAGTTAGAAGAGGGTGAGAAAAGAAGATGTAAAAGATATGAAGGGCAAAAGAATACTGAGGGGACAGAGCAGTATCTTTCAACATCATGAAGATGTCTAAGGAAATTCTGATCTTCCCAGGTATCGCAGGTAGAAGGTGATTTAATATGTGGAACATTGCAACAGGACTTTCATCTTGTAAACACTGGTCTTAAATGCTTCTATACTTACCACTTCCCCTTAACTCAGCAAAGGAATTTTCCTGTTCCTCCATAAGACAGCAAGCAGAGCTTTTGGACCCGGTCATGAGATGTATTTCAAAGGTTTTATGCATATGGTTGATTGAAAGCTGACTGGCTTCTAGCATCTTGTTTAGCCAGCTCTATTTTAATTTTTCTGCATTTGTATGCTGGATACCAAAATATTTTACATATCCAGTTGATGTTGGGTTAGAAGGAAATAGGTAATGTTCTGTGCCTTTTTTTAAATTTGACTTAAATGATTCATTATGCTCTCACAAGTCCTGAGATCATATTATAGCTGAAAAAATAGGCAGGTTTTTTTTCTACGCTAACAACAAACATTGAGTCTATTATATTAGAACGTATGAGAAAAGTATAGAAGGCATCAACACTTTCTCCATGCTGAATTTTTAATGTTGCCAGAAATAAAAAACGAGAAGTATCGGCACTATTAGCTGTCATCCCCTGGCTCTAGTGAGCAATATTGACATTATTCTGGATATAAGTTCTTATTTCAGTAACGAAACAGTGTAAAGTTACACATTGCAAGGGAAAGTATATGTACAATGGAAGGTGTATATTCCTCAAGCATACCTGTCTCATCTCCATTTCAGAAGTTATACACTGTAATGATAGTCTTGATCAGTCTCAAACACTGACAATATAGAGCACCAGCAAAACGGGTTTAACAGATTTGTCTGATGTGATTCAGTACCCTACAAGCTGGCAAGAAGGTAAAATGTTTAAACTAAAAGGGAAGAAAAGCTCATAAAATTAATCTGCATTTATTGACTTCAAGTTTCAGGAAAGAGATGGGATTCCCAATTACTGTAAGTGTAAACCACTGTGGTTGTAGAGACTCCAGTAAAACTCCAGTAAAACTACATTGCTAGTTGCACAGTTAAGATTTGCAAAGACATTTACTCCTTTGGTTCTCATTGAAGCGAAAAAGATGCCCTCAAAATTTGGTCTTTGGGCTTTTAAACCTAAATTCTCTCTAGAAAGGCAATAGCTTCTTTATAAAAGTGGATTCTGTATAAAGCAGTGGCAAAGCAAACTTTTTTAAAAATGAAAATTGCAAACTGCAAATACATTAGCTTTTAGTGTTTCCTGTAATTTAGTGATTCAAAGGACAGAGTGACCTTTTATTTTTCTTTTCTTTTTTTTTTTTCTTTTTTTTTGGCATTGGATGAACAAAAGGATTATTTCTATCAAGATTAAAAGAAAATTATTTTTATTATCATTTTCATGACAAGCACATTTAGCATACCTTTTTGTGATCTTGCCTACAGTTTTTGAAAGTCACACGGAAAGGAGGAGATAATACAGACTTATACATGCATGCACATGCACAGTGCCTATCAAGCCTCCCTGCTGTGTGTGTTAATATAGTGCTGGTTTCTGTATTTGCCAGTTGTCATTTATGGTCTAAATGCATGTGCTGTGTTAAGAAGTACTTTGATCTCTCTGAGCTTTTGTTAAACTGTTTATTTCTCAACGCTGCAAAATAAGTGATGCAAGTAGTTGAGGGACTGATTTGCTTCCCACCCCCACAAAACAGTCTTTGGATTTCCAGCATAGTGTTTCATTTACATGAGAAACTGTCATTTTAGAAGATAATTGGAAAAAATTGTATTTAAAAACAATCCAACAAAGCAGACAGTCTGCACTTGTAAATCTCATTAGAGGTGCTCCAGGCTGTGTCGTGATGGCCTGGAAACCACAGATATGCAGCTGTAACTCTAGATGAGGAGAAAATAATATAAAGATATATTTTATTTGGCTTTACATATGAATATCAAAGAGCAGAACTTAGTTGTCTGCTTTTTAAATGCAGTTTTGTTAGTGAACGTCAGCTGAGGCTATCAAGGAAATAACTGCAATTTCTTTTCAGTCACTAGCAATTATTGTTATTATTTTCCTTTCTCTTGTTCTACCTTCCTTGACCTGTAGAGCTCAGAACAGCTTTCAAAAACCATGAATGATGTCTAGTAAACAGATAAAAGTTTAGCAACAGGGAATTGAAGTTAAGGGACTTGCTGAGGATAGCGCTGCAAACAGGAGATCTGAAAGTGGAACTCAGATTCTGAGATATCTGATTTTCTGTTTTAATCTGTCCAAAACTAAGTGATGTTTTCAAGAACAGACTTTATAGGTCCATTCAATGGTGTTTTGATAGAATAAGACAATCTCTAAATGCAGTTTTTGCTGTGATTTCATCATGATTCTCACATGTGGTAAGGTTCAGTCTTGACCATATCAAAATTATACTTTAAGTCTCAGCTGTTTGTCAAAGATCTTTTCTATTCATGGAAAATATTTCCACGAAGTGCCTCCTCCTAGACCAAGATGAATGTCTGTGCTATTGTAATGGCTCACTCTGCCTGAGAATGCCTGTCTCGCCTGAATGCAGTCTGGACTGTGGACCTGCAGACCAGAGGTCAGGTGAGGGCACTCCTGTCCTGAATGAGAATTTGTTATAACATCATTTCAGATATTTCTAATACTCTGTATTCTCCACAGAGACAGTTTCTGTTCAGCACTCAGGAAGAAGGGTACTAGGTTATGAACAATTCAAATTACTGCAGGAGCTATGTTTGACTCAAGTACAAAATTAATTTTATTATACAAAGGATCAGAAGTGGCATAAAAAAAATGAATCCCTAGAAAGGAAGACTAAGGGAGGCCCCCAGTGATTAAGCAGGAGGGCAGTTTTTTTAATGTCAGTGGCTTTCCAGAGGGCAGTTTTCTTAAAGTCAATGGCTTTCCAGCTGGAAAAGTCTTCCAACTGTATGCAGCAGCATGGTTTACTGCATTACATTATTCGTAATTAATTATCTGCAACTACTATGATACATAAAGCCAATAGTGTTCCAAATAAAACGGTGGAGCAAGGTAGGTAAGCCCGTGGTGGACAAAAGTTATGTGAAGATTTCGCTTGGAGAGGCTTTCTGATTATAGCAAATTGTTTTGAAGGTTTATGAGGGCATATATTTACCTGCAGTACTTCAGCCTTTCCATCAATGGCACCCTGTTAACTGATCCTCCTTTACCATTATATTTTGAAAGGGTGCATTCTCCATATACTACCATGGCTTTTCAATTTATGCTGCAAAATCAAGTTTATTATTTAAATTTATTTATTTTTATTTATTTTTAAACTTTATTTGAATGTAAACTTAGGAGGTTTAGAATCCAAAAATTAATCTTAAGGAAAAAGCTCTCTAGCAGGAGATCAATATCATGCTCTCTATCTTGCTTTGCATCTTTGCAGTTAAACTTGGATCTTGCTGGACCCATGATCCACACAAAAATGCACTTCTAATTTCCTTTAAAACCACTGGACATGACACTTTTTAGTACTGTTTGAGAACCTGCCCTGTAGTACAATGTAACACTTGCTGTCCATTTGCTGAATGCAAGCCAACATTTCTCCTGTAATTTTCTGTGGCTCAGTATGCTGTTAAAACAACTGCTTTCATGGTTTACCATGCCAAAAGCAGTGACCTGTTCACTTCATGTTAGAAATCTACAGAGAAGACATTTGATTACAGATACAGGTGGCATGTTTTTTCTAGTGAGAATGTTTCTTTCTAGGCAGACAAAGGTACCTTTCTTGCTGAAGCAGATCTGTAAAGCAGAAAAATATCCAGGAGATGGAAAATGTGGCCACAAACCTAGGAAATCTGCACTTCTATTTAAAACCCCATGGTGCTGGAAGTTAGCCTGCATTTTATTCTTGGCTGGTTGGCATCCATAGGATGCCAACTTCATAACAAATATCACTTCATAAAAAATCTGAAAACCTGGAAGCTTTTTTTTTGTTTGTTTGTTTCTTAAATCACTAAGTTGTCTTATTTCTCAACAAAATATTTATCCTCCAGGTCCCCTGTTTTGAAATTACATTAGGTCAGAGTATCCCCATTTAGTTGAAATGGTCCATAAAAACAAAATAGGGTCTGACAAACTTGCTTTCACTACCTGTGCATGACATAATTTTAGTTACTACTAACGCATGTTACTTTAGACCTATGATACAAAAACCTGTGTTTAACAGACTTATGATGAAAAAAAAATTGTGTTTAACTATGCAAGGAAATATCAGCTTTGATTTTCCAGACTGGAATGTACATTCAAGACAAGGGGACAGTGTGACTTTAATTGTTGATGTTGAATGTTGAATCTTGTCCTGGTCAGGGCAAGAACAACCCTGTAAGCTGCCACAAGAGAGGTCTTTGTTTATAGAAGATTTCAGGTGTCATGAGTGTCACTGCGCATCTCCCACTGAGCCCTTTGAGTTGATTACAACCATCAGAGTCTAAGCCCTGATTTTCCTTGTCTTTTCGTCCACCTACTCAGCTGTCTCTCCCCCTCCTTTTGTTCATCAGTAAAGGCTTGAAAGTTTTCTGAAGGTAAGAGGCTGGCTCCAATTGCATAGAGTGTGTGAAATAACAAAGAAACTCTTCTGTATCTAATTCAGCCCAATATGATTCATGCTGCTCTGTTTAGAAATAGCTATAAGCGAGCACTGCAGTGTTGAGTTCTGTTTTAGGAGGCCTGGGTTTTACTTTATAAATCCTAGCTACATATCCTTCTCCTTTTTACCCAAGCATGTTGGTTTACTCTCTTGTGTCATTCCAAACCAGGGTACAAAAATGTGTGACTCAAATATCTGAAAATACATTTTTTTATTACCACTTACATACTAATTTTGTCTTTCATGACTATCATTTTCTTAAGTACAACTAATTCATAATAGAAAAACTGTTTTACAGTACATACTGTATATAACTTAGCATTGTGCTCTAAGAGTGGAATCCTAAGTATACAGCATTTCTTTTCTGTTTTGTGATTCTCAGGTCAACAAAGATGAATACAAAGTGTTGCATATGTTTTCACAATATATTTTTTGACATGTTTCTTGAGACAACAGGGACTTAACAAAACCTCATGTGTCTTTATGGTATGTCAGCTAGTATGTACTGGGTCTGGCAGTAAAACCACCACATAGTTAAAAAAAAAAAAAAAAAAAAAAAAAGTTTAATCTATCCTTTAAGTAGTTTTATTCTCCATTTTAATTGATTTTTAAGATAACATTTTACAATATTCTAGATAAATGTGATACATCCATTTGAAACAAGTTCATTGCCTCTAAGTAGTGGCAGTGAGTCATCTGTGATTGCTCACATCTCTGCCTTTGTCTGACTTCAAATAATTTTTTCCCTCCCCTTCAGAGCTTCTTTTCGAAACATTGTCCCTTTCCTGGAATGTCCTCTTCTGCTGGGTATTGAAAGTCACATCTCATGGTGTGACTGTATGGTATTTTAAGACGCCTTTAGTGCTACTGGAAGATGACACTACCGTACAGTAACCAAATCCACTGTGCTCTTCCCATGTCCATAGTGAAACTGGAATTCTTCAAGATCTTAGGCTAGGCTCACATTCATAAGCAAGTTTCTCTCACTTCCTCTTTGCTTCAGGGAGGAACACAGCATATGACCAGAGCAGGTGTAACTCTAATGTTCAGGGAAGTCTTTGGAGGAAAAGGAGGGTTAAGAGGCTATGAATGTCATTACAGAAGCTCTTGTTCCAGAAGTGAGTAACAGGTGTCCTAAATACACAGGTTCAGCAGTTATGGGAGTAAAAGATGCAGCTCTTCTGAGCAATGTTGATTACAAATAACTCCCCACATGGGGGTGAAGCCTAAACAGTTCAAGCAGTCCTTCATTGGATTGCCTTGCCCAGAAGTAAGGCAGGAGAAAAACTTTTTTTTTTTTTTTTTCAGAAAAATGTGAAGTAGCGAGGTCTTCCCCAGAGAAAGGAATTGTGAATCCCAATTTGCCACAAACAGGTAATTAATACCAAAGGGAAGTGACCATGGGGTTTGAAAACCTTCCTATACTTTTGATTTCACAAAACCCATGTACCCCTCCACTCCCCCCCTTTATTTTTTATTTTTTTACATAGGAGAAATACAATTCCAAAACAGAAATTATCTTAAATGAGGAAGAGAAACTTCAAACTGAAAATGTCCATATGGATTGTTTTGACCACATAAATGCTTTTCCTCAACTTTTATTAAATTGGAAGAAACATCGATTTTTCTCTCACAAGATGTTTTAAGCTTTATGTACGGTGTTTCACAGTGTCTAGACATCTTTGTTGTTTATTTGTTTGTTCTGTTAGTCTAGATTTTTCTTCCTTGGAAATCTTTCATTACTAATTTCATTCTTCTTATCCACACTCTTCTTTTACTGTTCCTCCTTCTGTCCATGTTCTTCTTCTCAGTCAATGGGTCTTCACATTCTTGAAATATTTGCAAATATTTTGAAATTGTGATGGTGCTTTGGTGTAGTTTATTTTACATGACAAAGTTAATGTATTTGCTTCAGGAAAACAGTCTGAGTTTAAAAAGTGGTTATAATTTTACAAAGCATTTCTATTGGAGCAAATTTTTCTTGAACAATCTGAGCCTTTTCAGGCTGTCATTTAACAGAGGACTGTATGACTTAGTCTGTGTGTCCATATTGGCATAAGACAGCATTCTTACTCATTGCCCATAAAGTTTCATATGAAATATAATCACACATGAATATATTAATTATATTGTTCTCCTGAGTGTTGTTATAATGTTAACTTGCAGTGCTGAATTCAGAGCAAAATAAAAAATAATGAGGTCAGAGGAACTAATAGCCAAGCTATTTTTGATGTGGGCAGTCTAACTGTTTTTCTTTTAGTATTTCCTAATAGGCTATTCCTCTAAAATACCTAGTTTCTAATATAGAGTTATGTGTCAGGGTCTTTGTTAGAAATTATGTATTAGCAAAAGGATCGGGATTTTTTTTTTTTTTATTATTATTATTATTTTTATTTTTGCAATAAAGCTGGATCAGTCAGAAAATAAAAGGACAGGAGGAACTGAAATTGCTTTCAAGTTTCTTTTCCAAATGTACTCTTCTACAAAAGGAACATTTGTTTTATAACAGCAGGGTAAGAGGTTCAAAGCAATATGTACTGAAAATCATAGCAATACTACATAAATCCTCACTGAGGACACAGGCTAATGGACCAGATAATACCAATGGCCTAATCTGAAGCCTCGGATGTCAATGAGGTCTTGCCATTGACTTCAGTGAGCTTGGAATCAAGTCCGCAAGGAAGGCATTTCTTTTGCCATTTCCTCGTGGCTTAAAACAGGACATTCCAATGTGAAACATTTAGGCACATAAAATTCTAAATTTCACCTGCTTCTTCCATTCCCCCTTAGCAGACCCGCACCCAGACAGAGCAGGTGGTCAAGTGCCTCCTAAAATGCATGTGCAGTGTGGACTCGGGCTGCACTGCAGCTATGGACACAAGTGCCAAGGTGCACAGCTGACCTTGGTAATGTGAATCAAATGAGAGGCTGCTAGATGGGGAATTTGGATGAGAATTTTGTGTTGCAAGGGTGCACATTGGAGTGATTTCATGAGAAACCGATGCTGCCTTCTGATCTGAAAACTGTATCGATAAACAGTCAAATAGTAGAGAGCTTGGTTGTAAGGACTCTATAGAAGGGCATGGGCCTGTTGTAATGAGCCTAGGGAAGGCCACAAGGCTGAGCAGAGGGCTGGAGCACCTCTCCTATGAAGACAGGCTGAAGGAGTTGTGGTTGAGAAGGTGGGAGGGAGACCTTACAGTGGCCTTCCAGTACCTAAAGGGGGCCTACAGGAAAGCTGAGGAGGGACTCTTTGTCAGGGGGTGCAGCAGTGGTACGAGGAGTAATGGCTTTAAACTAAAAAAAAAAAAAGGTAGAATTAGATTAGATGTTAGGAATATATTCTTTACTCAGAGAGTGGTGAGGCACTGGAACAGGTTGCCCAGAGAAGCTGTGGATGCCCCATTGCTGAAAGTGTTCAAGACCAGGCTACACTGGACCTTCAGCAACATGGTCTAGTGGAAGGTGTCCCTAGCATGGATGGAATCTATATATGTTGACTTCCTGGGCACACTGGGGAGGTAGAAATGTCTAGTAATGTATTGAAAAAAAAAAAAAAAAGGAATACTTAGAAATTGGAGAAGGTACTTTTCTTCTGAGAAAAAAAATGTTGAGCTAGATGACAACACAGCTTATGTTATCCAGTATTATACTACTGAACCTCTGGACCTTTTCTCCCTCATGTTCTAGCTTTGCCTCCATCTCCTAATTATGCAGGAGGGAGAGGCCATCTTTCTTTGTAGAACCAAAAATAAAATTAAATACAGATTGGCATAAAGTTATTTATCTTTTCCCTTTTCCTTTTCTTCCCCGGCTTTAAAATGCAAGCAGTGTCCAAATGCTTTAAATATATTTATCTGAGTAAAACTGTGTAGCAAAGTACTTACCAGCTGAGCATGCCCTTACCTCATGCTCTACATTCATCAAACATGGTAGGTTACCAGCTACCCTTTAATAACATATATCTATCAGATGGACAACACAACAGATACATGGAGCTGAATGGAGGAAAAAAGACTTCTATGAGAGTTAACGTCCTCTTTGCAAGCTTTTAAACTACTGTGTCACCTCTCAGTTAAAAGTTGTTAAACATATCCATACAAAGATTGAGATGACTGCAACCTTTTAAACAAGTGTGAGATTCTGTGGTAGAGGTAACAGAATCCTTTGCATGTAGTTTTCAGTAAACTGAACTTACCCTGCAGACATCCTTCACATTGTCAGAACTTTGTTGTACAACCCTGGCGCCCTATATTCCATCTGTTTTCCTCTGAATAGCCTCTCCCACCACCTTTATCACCACATTATTTGAGTACCATTCATAAGTGCATTAAGCATCCTAAGCGTCATCTGTCATGTTTGTCCTCTGGTCCTCTCCATAGGGAGCATAATGTGCTCAGTTAGGTGCTTTGTTCTGATAGGGTTTTTGTTGGGATAGATTTTTACATGTACATAAAACCAGAATAAAATCTGCCTTGACTTTAGAGCAGAAGGTGAGGATGTCAGGGATGTTCTGGGTTCCCAGTTCATGGGAGAGTTTACTCCACAGATTGGACCAGCCCCTGGGAAAGTCGTATGTTCCTTCCTGCACTTCCAGAAGGTACTGCTGGGCTTTTCCAGACCTCAGAAGCTATTTTAGATATTTGGATCCAGACCATAAGTCACTTCCAGGAAAATATTCAAGAACTTCAACTTTATTTGTGTGCTTTTGAAATCTTTCAGAAAGGCAGGAGAAGACAGCATTGCAGTGTTCCCAGTAGCTTTTGTTACTGAAGAAACAGTTGTCCTTAATCTTGTGCTTTCTGCCTCAGATGAGAGCTACAGCTGAGTTCACCATTCTGTCAGGACACTTTTTAATGTTGCCTCAACAACAGACTTTATCTCTGCCTGTAGGCTCTCACCTTCCTTTCTGGGAAAACATCATTTAATTCCTTCCCAGAAAACTTCAGAATTTTTAAAAAAACTTGTCTCGGGTCTTTCATAAAGATGTTGGCCATCTTTGATTCCTGAAAACATTTTCATTAGTCATTTCATTTTGATTTGAGAGAACTTCAGAAACTTTAGAAATTAAAAAAAAAAAAAAAAAGAAGGATGGGAGAGGCAGACAGTCCTCTGACAATCCCATTTGTGAAATTTACAGGGTGTTTCTATATGTGCTGTGTTTTGTTTTGCTTATTTCTAGCATAGACACATATGCAGATAGCTGAAGTCAAGTCAGTCCCCAGACCCTGCATTTATTATCAAGAAATTCTGTGAACTGCAAAAAACAGCTAGTGCATGAACTTACACAAGTTCACTCTTGAATGGTGTTTCTGTAGCTAAACTGAGGGTTGTACTGTTTCCTGCAGTTGTCTGACACTAAAGCACCTGCTGTAACAAATAGCTCTGAAGTAGCACAATTGATTTCGGTGTGAAGAAGTAATGGGTGAATGAATTAGGTAATAAAATAAAAGTGTTTGTCCAGAGGTGAGGTGAAGCATGGAATTTAAAAAACTAAAAGGAAGTTGCAAGGCTTGCTGTAAAACTCATGATGCTAGATGGGAGCTCAGTGCAGCACATTCTGTTACTGTTTTCAAAAAAGCAGAAGAGTCTTGCAGAATTAATATGGAGGCTCTTGCTACACCTAGAATTGGTTCTGACTCTCTGCTGAGTTATAAGTAATGTAGCACTAAGTTCTAGCCTTATCTCTGCTCAGTTGTACAGGTTTCTCTAAGTATGTGATTCTTAAACCCATTTAATGAAACCTGGCAATATACTCCGGGAGGTTTTGGCCTTAGTTTTTAATTAAACTGGTAAATTGAGGAATATAGATAAGGTCTTTATTGCAGTTAGTGGAATGTAATATCTATATGCATGCTGATCCCAGCTTCATGACGGAGCTTTTGTTAACTTTAATTATTTTGGTCATTTCTCCCTTTAAATAAACAAGGACAGACAGTAAAGTCATGTCAGAGCTGTAATATTCAGAAATCCTACACCAACGTTTTTGCTCTGTTAGCTCATGCTCATCTTCTCTACAGTTTAATTTTATTGTAGCTGATGTGCCAGTGTATAGCTGTGTGAAAACGATTTTTGTTTTCTTAAGTGTCCAATAAAATCTCCTTTATAGACAAAGCAGAGATTTCCAGACTCTAGTTGAGAGATCATATCTAATCATTTCTTCAGGACCCAGTGTCTCACAGGTGCTGATAGGAAGAGCAGTAGCTCTTTGAAGTTGTTTCTGTAAAGTCTCTCTCAGCCACAAAACATGGATAGTGGCCTGCAGAAGTTATACAAAAAGTCAATAGATGTAAAGGCTCTGCTGTGAACAGAGGTTAACTGGGTGGCATCCAGAGGCCTCTTGCAACCTAAATTATTCTATGCGTACTTATCATATTACTTTGTTCATTTAGGGTTGTTTGGTTGCATATTGGTCTGCAAGACATGATGAAGGTTGTCAAGGTCCATGGATTCAAGAGTTTGGGGGCTTTAAAGCACTATCTTGAATATTGTCCTATCTGATACCACTACGAGTCTCCCATTCTTCTTCAGTGAGGGTCTGGAACCACACACACATGATTCCTTACAAAAGTGCAACATTAATATTTTGACTACATAGAACCTCTGCTGGGAGAGAAAGGGTGTTGGGGAAATGTGGTTATTATGACTGACATAGAAACCCTGTGACTTGTTTTTGCAGTGCTATACCATTCTGTTGAATGGCTGGAGGGATTTATGTAGCATGAAGTGCAAGTTGACGACTTCTGGAGGATAAGATATGTGATCTGGAAATGTGAATCAAACGTCTTTTCTGGCAACTAGATTTGAAATTTATTACCACAGACTCCACAGGAAAAGGGTTAGAGGCAAGGAAACTGGTGAGGTTGCAAATTGAGCAAGTGGACTAGTGATCTGTAAAAAGAGACACTTTATCCAGTTAATGGTATTGTCTCAGTATCAGATCCTTATTGAGTTATCTACTGAGGAACAGAAGACAAATTTAGAGGGACATCTCCAATGAACATCTTTACTATACGAAATGAACTGGAACAGAGATCTCCTTAATATATTTTAAACTCAAGCAGATGCAGTCCATAGATTATATGAAAATAAATTTAAAGAAAATTAATAAAGGAAGAAGGGACAAAAAAATGTGCTGTTTTCCAAGTGCAAAGTTATGAAAATGTAACAGTAGTGTTGGATGGGATGACTGATCAGTGCAAATCATGATCTGCTGACAGTTCACATTAGAACAAAAAAATGTGGAACAGAACAAATTGTAAAGGTTTGAGAGCTGCAGAAGAAAAGTAAAGAAAAATTCAAATGATTTTTCTGGTTTTATGAACAACATAAGAGAGAACATCTTGGAGATGAGTGGATGTACAGCTGTCTGGTGGGAAACAGAAGGTTTTGATATTATGGAGCACTGAACTTTGTGACAGTTTACTGGGAATTGGTGCCATTTGCCCAGAACACACTGTATCTTATGGGTAGGGAGATAATTTTCTCAGCTAGACAGCTAGAGACTAGCTTGACTAAGTAAGAAGATAAGTAGTTACATGAACCAGGGGTGTAAGGACAATAAAGGCAGTAACCGTTTAAACTCAGTGTGTCATAAACCAAGTGGTTTGATATGGCAAGAATGTGAAGGCGAGACATTTTTCACTAAATATTTACCCATGCTACAAGACTGACTAATGAGATAGGGGAAATGGTAATTCTCACTGATGAGAAAAATTTTGACTTAACTGGCAGTATTGAAGCCTAGTGGGAAGATCTGTATGAGGAGAATGTTAAAATCTCTATCTGTAGCCTGTTTAGGAGCTATAGAGTGAAAAAATAAATTTTATATTAAAGATACCATTGATAACTCAGAACTACAGCATCTTGAATGCATATGAATCAATGTACTAACTCAAATGCTCAGGAGATCATAGAGCCACACCAGAAAATTTCATGAATGCCTATGTGCACACTTGGTTTCATAATGTATAGAACAAACAACTGTACCCCAAAGGATCCTAGCCTGGGAGCTGTAGACAGATAGTGAAAGACACAGCTGCAAAATGTCATTAGATTTCTAAAAAAAATAATAAATAATAATAAAAAAATATTAAAAAATTCTGACAAAAAAGTGTCTATCCTCCTGTACTTTGAATACAGTGACTCACTCTGTACTTTCAAAGGCAGAATGTTGCAAATGTTATTTTTTTTTTCCTCAAGCCATAGTTTTTCCCATAAACTTCTCATTAATACTAAGTGGTTAGATGTTGCAAGCTAGGCACGTCCACCAAAGACTTTGACCTGCACAGAAAAAACATTTTTGCTTTTCAGGAAAAATTAATAACTCCATTAAAGACAAAAGCTAAAAACTGCTCTATATGATGAGGTATCTGTTTTCTGCTGACTTATAGGACAATAGTCCAGAAAAGGCATCAGAATTCTGGGGAAATTGAGCCTAGAATACCATGACTGCCAGCAGAGGGACATGCCCTTTTGGTTCTCTGCCAACCAGTATAAAATGATGGAGTTTGGTATCCATCAGGAAGAAGCGATCTGCTTCTACCATGTCTATCTTACTCAGGGAAGACTGAAGCCTCTCCACGCAATGGAGAACTTACTCCTTTCAGTAGAGCACAATTTCATTGGATTCCTCCTCTGTCCATGCTCATATTTGTGCAATAGACACTTAAGCTTAACTTGTTTAAAAACAAAATTTTATTAGTTTTTCTGATGTAGAGTTTTCAGCATTTTGATAAGCCTTATTCAGTGGCACAAACAAATATGTACAAGCGCAGAAAATTTATTCTCCTGGAAATTAAACCAAAGCAGATTCCACAGAATGGAAAAAGACAAAGACTTATTTATTTATTTATTTATTTTTATCAGAGATATTCATCACTAGATATCTAAAACCTCTGCCATGCCATAGATCCTTCATTAGATGTAGGTGCAGATGAACTACACAACCTACTCTGTGCACAGCAATACAGCACAGCTAAAATCAAGATCTAATCCAATGTTCTCTGTTAGCTAAGGTGTAAAATAAAGCAAATAAACATGAAAACCCCTTTGATACTAAACCGTGTGGATTCACAAGAGAGATTGTTTCAGTGCTCAAAAAGACAATCTTGAAAGTCTTTTTGTCTTCTTTTTATTAACATTTTTCTCCTCCTCTTGTTGTTATCAGCTTGTTAAAACATTGCTAGGCTGAAAGAGAAATCTCAGGACATATGTTAACAGAGGGAAAGGGGATAATAACTTGACAGGCTTTTTAAGGAGAGAGTCCTTTAATTTTCAGCAAAACTCCACACTCCAATTTAAACAATTCTCCAGCCTGTCTTCATTTTTACTATGGTATCACAGCCAGAGTTTAAAGAGGGTACATTTTAATGGTTACAGCAGAAGAGAGACTGTGGAATGACAAACCTGTAAATCTCCTGGCTCCCATTGGAGGTCAGTAGCAACTCAGGGCATTTGGTCTCTTCCAGGATCATTCTCCATGTGAATCGCATCAGTTTTTCTGTAACAATGTTAATTCCTTCTGTTGGACCTAAACAAATTGCTTTTCAGTCGCAGGACAGCCAAAGTGACAGGAATAGATTAATGTCGCACATCGGACTGGTTGGATTTTCATATTGTCACCCAAAGCAGTCAGGATAAGCAAATTAAAGAACCAGCATTTCTGCCCTCACTTACACACAGAAAACAGCTGGTGAAGCTGCACAGTTTGACTGCTGCTGACAGTTTGGTCACGGGCTTGAAAAGAAACCTAAGGTTAAAGGGATGCTGTCTCAAAACCGTTGTATGTCTTCTGGAGCTGGCTAAATTCTTTCCAGCTGAATGGTTTGCCATCAGAAAATTATGACTGGGTGGAACCACAGTTCTCCAGAGCATGGTTTTGGTGATGCTAACATATTCCTGGAGGATGCAGACACTGCCAGGTTCCCTGGTGCTGTCTCTCAGCACTGAGTCCCCAGAAAGATTCATGGACCACTTCAGAACAAGGCAGGCTGGCAACCCAGGATGCTGAGAGCAAAGCAGGATTTGAGAATTTCACTTTTACTTTTTCTGGAATATGATTATTTGAAGATATCTATCCCATGGAAAATGCTGCTGAGTGCTAGATATTTCTTGCCTCTGTTGCCCTTTAAGTACTATACAAAATGATGGCATCATCTGGAGTCAGTCAATATATGTTCAGTTCAAAGATGTTTTTTACAGAAAGAAGTGAGAATATATTGCTCTTTCTTTTATAAACACATTGCTTTTGTTCTTTCTTGGGTATACTTTTCTCTGAGAGCACAGTCAGTTTAATGTTAGAGGGACTAGAAATGAAAGTTCAGTGCTGACATTTCAGACCCACATCTACAAGGGCAGGAGTTAGGTTTGTTTGGCTCACTAACTAAAAGGCATAGATAGTTGTTTTTTTTTTTTGTTTTTTTTTTAAGTATTTCAGTGGTAGTAATAATGTCCCATACCATAACTTTTACACATTGACAATAATAGGACTCTTGAGGGAGATAAAGCATACATGAAATCAGGAAGGGTGTATATACTGTGTCTTCATCTGATCAGAAAAATGCCATTGGCACGAGGTGAATTGCAGGTCTCGATACAAAATTGTACATAGCCTGTCACATCAGTTCAACTCCAGTGCCAGCTTCGTTGGCTTCTCTGGAGTAACATCCAGGATAACACTCTTTTTAGTGTTTTTATTTGTTGTAAATTGGCCATTAGGTTTCATCTATAATGCTGAGAAACTAATTTAGAATACTGAGAAGCCATAAAGCACCAAGGGTATCCTGTCACTCCATTGACTTACAGAAACTCTTCTTTCATCTGCAGTTACCTGAAATCTGTTTAGGTGGATGAGACTGTGTGGTTTGGGGAGAATTCTCAGGATTTCTGAACTCTGCTTTAAGGTGGAGGCAGAGGTAAAAGATTATTAAGTGTCTAGGAATTTATTGCTAGAAGAACAAACTGTTTGGGTTGAGATATTGGGTTCAGCCTTGCTCCAAAGAGCACAGTGTTTTCTTGTATTTCCTTACAGCCTGAAAGCACATTTTGTGTATTTTGTGGAATACACCATTTGTCTTCACTTTTCTACCTTCTGTAAACTGCAGATTTCAAAGCATATAGACCCATTCAGGTTTCACTGTGTACTGTTTCACAGCTTTACCTGTGGATTTCTTTCTCTTTATTTGTTCAACAAATGAGGATTCTTCCAAATCTTACATTTACAGGAGCTTTTAAAAGAATCGTTTAAAAGAACCTGATTACCCTTCTAGTTGAATGGCATGAAAAACAGGGGGAAATAGCAACACTGGAAAAGATTATAGGTATCCTGAAGAGAAAGAGAGGAAAAAGAAAAAAAAAAAAAAAAAAGTGAAAGATGAAGGAAATGCAAACCAGATATGGATGACTGTGTCATAACTACTTCCACTTTGTACATGCGTCATTCCAGTAGTGAAGGGTTATTCTTTAAGAGACAGAATCTTAGAGAGAAAAACCCCCAAAACAAGATGATACCTGTTATGCTTTGAAGGATGTGAAGATTATGGGTACCTGTTGCATCAAATCCAGAGAGGCACTGAATATGTGTAATTCTTCTCACCTGACATATAATATTTTCACAATATTAGTATGTATTTAAATGTATCTAATCTTGCAAAATTCCTACAAAATCCTGCAAAATTATTCAGACTCTGCTCACTAGTTTTCTAAGACAAAGCCACTGTTTGAATCCAGACTCTTCTTTTGGTGGTGTTCTCATTATAAAGGAGGGAAATGTTGCCATCTCTTGTATTTCTGCTGTTGTGAAACTAACTGCAGGAGCTTTCTGAAATTATGTTTTAATCACAGTTCTGGGTTAGTGCATATATTCTATTTTTACAAATATAGTATGATTAGTAATGCACCAAACACAAAGTAACATATAATGTGAAAGGCTGTATTGGTGCATAGTAAGAGATCTTCTATGACTTAAGAGTTCAAAATCTGAGGAGACCTGATGGCAGGTGAATGGAAATATCACTGCGTTCATGTTCCCAGTCACATGGGACATCTATTACAGAGACTGGAGATTGAATCAAAACTGAGGATGAGAACAGTTCCTCAATTACTGGGATAATCTTTATTTTTCTGCGGTATACTTCCTATCTCAGTGTAACACATTGCACATATTACCATAATGACTTTCTCATAATTAATTTGAATGTAAGAAAGGTTTATTTTCCCTGACTATAATAAGTTATACCTTTCATATAATATCCTGTGTTCTTGGATACATTATATTCAAACGCAAATTTGAACAGCTCTATCTTCACAACTGAGTCTTGTACTTGTCACATTCTGGCAAATATTACTGATTTATTGAAGATAGTAAAGAAGCACGGAAGCTGTTAACAGCAGCCCTCATCAATAACCCATCTGAACTCATAGCATACGACAAATATATTACAGAAACGGTATCTTTATGATAGTGCTCAAAGAGCTTGCTAGCACAGGCATTTAACTGATACAGAGGATGTGAACTGAGATTTCATTTGCAGTTATTTCACCTCCATGATTATACTGAGACCAACCCGAGAACTAACAGAGATAAATCTGTCTTTATTAAAGACGGTGGAATGAAAGAAAATTATTTTCATTAATAAGTTAAAAGCGATCAGCATAAATCTCTAGCTTATTAAAATTAATAAATAAGACTCTAAGTGAAAAGTTCTCAATGTCCAGCTTGGTTTGTCTTCAGTATTTTCTTGTGATTGTTGCTTTTACAGAGCAGCTAGTGTGGACTGGGAAGCATTAAAGGATGTAGCTCATTGCTCTCTAATGGTAGGAAAGGCAAGAACAGGGTTGACGAACTCAGTATTTTGCTGGGTAACATGAGTGATCTTTATGATCAAAAACATACACGTATTTGTCAGTATTTATTTGACTGTTCCAGAGAAGTCAGATAAGCCCTCTGTAACCCTTTTTCCTGGAGCTGTGTGCCAAAATGACCCATGATCACCAACAGATGCAAAAATGAAAAATCTTTGGGCATCAAGTCTAAGCAATTGATGAGGGAGACATCCCTCCAGAAAACTCCTGAACTAGTGCTTCCTACTCTGGCTCTTCTTCTCTAGGAAAAACTGAAGTGAATTTTCACTTGGACAAACTACCCAAAGACTACTCAAAATCCAAGGTGAGAAAATTAATGCTGTATCAAGCCTTTTTCTGACTCACACTGTGCTGTTCTCTCTTCCTGCCTCCCAGCCACACTAGGTATTTGGGATGCAGAACAATAACATATCCAGCCACAAAGCCTACAGCCACTCCTGGGTAACTGTCTGGAAAGCAACTGTTAATTTTTTCTCTTCCAGACTAATTGGCAATTTAAAAGCCTCTTTGAAAGCAGAAACAGTCTTAGGGAAGGTTTGTATGTTTCCACCTGGGCATTTTTCAAAATTGATGTTGGACAGTATATATCATTAATAATGATTTATTTCTTATTTTGTTACTTAGGCTGCAATTAGAGTGTGTGCAAAATGCTTTACAGAACAAGGACAAGGATAAAAGCTGTGATGCCCATACTGTGTAACTCAGAGATCTCAGGGACTTTCTTTCTCAAATAGGAAAGAATGTGTCAGTCCTGTGACAGGTGAGGCTGAAGATGGGAGTGTCCACTTAAAAAGAGTCCTTTGAATAAAGTGATGTGCTAGGACCATTTCTTTGTGCTCTGCAGCATGTTGCAAATCAAAGCAGCCAAGTGCATCTGGCACATGGGATCCTAGAGCAGGATGGAGACCTTGATTCTGTGTGGTAAATGAATGTGATATGGAACTATCTTCAGGGGCATCGCAAGACTAAAACGAATTGCAAGAGTTTGAATCATGGTTTGGATACTCAGTAGACCTGAGATCTGCAAAGACTGGAGTGTAGATACCCCTTAGGTCTGGGTATGACTTTCTCTTTATGAATTCTAGTCTTGAGCTCCTGTCAGTCATCACTGAAAGTGCTGTAATCCAAGAAAAATATGTGGCAGGTAATTCCCACTAAGTTGTTGAACTGTCATTAAATAGTACCTAAACTGTTCAGTCATTCAGTATTCACAGAGCAGTAGAAAGAGTGGCTGTGACCTTGTAAATTAGTGAGGGTGCGTCTGTCTGACCAGAGGACTTGTGTTCTGGTCCTTCTTCCAATTAGCATGAAAACATATCACAGAGGACAAAACAGCTGCAAGAGAAGATCCCAAAATTTTTTGGGCAGTAATCTTGCGTACCAGCAAGGGGGTCTGACTCTAGGTGTCCACCATGCTAGCTCAGGGTTCTGATTACAGGCTGCTACTTGGACTGACAAGATTGCTGCTGCTGAAGTGAATTGTTTTATGATTGTGCCTGTGCCAGTTCGGGAACAGCATAAAGGCAGAAAAGCATCTGCTTCTGCTACCAGAAGTCCTGGTAAGCAGTGTTTTAATACTTTTTTTTTTTTTTTTTTTTTTTTTTTTTTTGTATTTCTTACAACTAACGTTAACCTTGTTGCTATTAATCTAGTTTTCAAGATTGGCTATACTTGTAATACAATCCCTCTGGCTCCTGTGTTGAGTATACATCCAACACTGAATATTCAGGAAGCTTCATCAATTCTGTCTTTATAGGGAGCATTAAAGAGATTCAGTGCCTCCATCTGCCCTTGAGGAACATCAGAAGAAACTCCATTTTAACTGGTGTGCTCTGTCTGTAAGGGCTTTTATCTCTCAGTCAGGTTTTGACCTGCATTGCAGATTAGCCTTTGCATTTACCCCCTTCACTCTTTTTTTTTTTTTTTCTCCTAACAGTTTTCTCGCCCTATGTTAAATAAATATCTGACTTCATTTTAGGTTACCACATTTCCCCAATCCAGAAGATGATTGGCATTATCAAAGAAAAAAATCTAAAAGTACTTTGGTTTCCCGGCACCCCTCTGAATTGCTTTTCCATGATCTATGAGCTGAGATGGTGAAATAAAGATTATTTATAGCATAACACTTAATCCCTTTGCTGCTCAATATTCTCCATAGTTATGCCATTAAAAATATACTACCTATTAGCTTTATTGACCTCAGACTTAATATTACTCATTAATTTTCATTAAATTGCATTTTCCACTTCTATGTCAAATCATATAGGAGATCAAAACCTTTCAAAATCTGGACACGGTATGCCTGAATAGTAACTGCATCTTAAAATTATTATTGTTAAATTTGATATATCCTTTAGACAGTAGCATGAAAATAGTTAAACATTTTTTAAATATGACAGGTTATATACATTAAAAAAAAAAAATCCTCAGAAATCTACAGCTAATAAAAAACTCCCACACCTTTCCAGTTCAGTAAGTTAGTCACTGTTACTTTAAAAGGGTTTTGTTTTGTTTTTTAATAGTATTTTATCCCTCATGCAATTTTATCATAGTTGTCATCATAGCTGAGCCTTTTTTATTTCAAGTAAAAACTAAGCTCAAGGCAAAGTTTGTAATTTGATGTTTTGTTACCCTAAAACTGTGATCCAAAATGGAATTTGCTAAATATGTTGGAATGCATTTTCTGGTCTAGATGTGCAAAAATGCTTTCTTTTAGTCCAGCAGATAATAGAATTCAGGATGTAGAGATCTAAATCATGCCCTCTCCAGGGTAAAACAGCTAAGCCACATATATTCTGGTGTTGATATAGGAGGAAATAGGTTTCTCATTTCTTATTTGAGCTGTTTTACAGTAAATACAATTAAACTTTCCCTAGAGTGGTTGTGTATGTTATCTGCTTGCTGAGTCACTGATCTGCCAGGCCACTACCATGCTTCTGATCTGTTTTGGAAAAAAAACTTCACTATTTTGTATGAATCAGAAAAATCATAGCAGCTATAACTGACTGGGTGCTATCTCCTTCTGACTAGCTGATTAGTGGTTAGAGCATTCATTTAGGCAGTAAACAGCTCATATCTTCTCAGCCAGTGACCAGCTCAAAATTCCTTCTCTCTGGTCAAGCTTGCTCAGCCTCAAATGATTGGATAGCTGCAGAATATAGCATTTCCTTCAACAGTTTTGAAAATTATATGTATAATTTCATTTGCTTGTTTTTTCCCATGCATACCTGATATGATTCTTAATACAAAATTGTAAGTGAAACCAAATAGTTTTGGATAGTTTTCCTCAAGAAAGAAAGATGTGGTTTGGACTGAAGTCTTCCAGGTTTTTGATTCATTTGCCAAATTTAAAAATTAGTTATGAGCACAGTCTTAATTACTTTTTATTGTTGTGATGCTCATACCATTAATCATGGGACTTTTTGAACATTCCCTGTCCCTGTACAGGTTAGATACACATTCCCTCACAAAATTTAACTGAATTTCCAGATCTAGATACCACAGCAAAGTGAGGACAAAACTTACTGATTACTAAGGAACAAATTCAATCCCTTTCACTGTCTCACTGGATTTGAGGAGGCTTTCAGGAATGGACTCATGCTGAGTTCTCCAGTTCTGTTAGATTCTCTCACTGCCAGTCTAAAGGCCAAGTGTAAGTAAGAGTGGCATGGAAAACTGGACTGAAACTTGCAGTAGAGACACTGTTCTACCCATTCTGTGACTTCCTCAGAATAAACAGAGAATGTAAGGCCGTGCTGGAGTAAATGCACTGCCAGTTAAATACCCCTCACTATTCCTGAGTCATGTCTGAGTCCTTGAAGTTAATCAGCAGGTTGGCACTGTGTAGTTAGAATGTTTGTTTTCCATCAATAAATGATTATCTTGCAACATCCTAGACTTTGAATTTATTTAACCAAGGACACAACCATGTAACTGTTTCACAGGATCATATGAGGTTTTGGATTTTAACAAATATAATTTAGTAGTGTAAAATAGATGTCAAAAGAAAAGAGAAATAGTTTTAAAAGAACGATGCTCCCCACTTTGAAAACTAGCTCAACTGTAATTTAGAAAACAGGGAAAGGAATGAACAAAGCTGGTCATAATTTCAGAGAAATAAATCAGCATTCAGCATGAATAAGGGTGTGAGAGGCTCGCAGTAAATGAGCCTTTAATTCTGTGATAGTTTAGAGACTTTTTTTGAGGACCTACAAATAGGAAAATAGATAGACCACAATAAGGCTTTCACTAGCTGGGCTTTTGCATACATAAATTTTAACCTGAAATTTTCTGCCTGTAAAGAGTTTGGCTAATGGCACACTGTACTTAGAGGTACACATTTTCAAAAAGCAGGCAGGAGTCTGACTGCTGCCTAATTTTACTCTCAGCTGGGAATTAGAAAAGGCTCTTTGGCTTCCCAAATTTTCCTGCTGTCTAAAGCAGTAAACAGGTTTTATAAAAGTTTCACGTTAAAGTTCTTCTTTGTATATTACAGAGCCTAGTGAATCTGTGTTGCCATGCAGGAGTCAAAAGGGGTTCATGACAAACCTTTTATTTTCTTTCATTCAGTATGTTGCTGCTTCATGTATCTTTTGGAGTTCCTTTTCCCTCTCCTTCTCATAGGTAGCCTGGGTGATGGGGAAGTGCTCCTGTCATGGAGCTCTCCTCTCCACCTTTCTCTGCTACTTAGGTCTCAAAGAAGGGAATGAAAGAGAAAAGGGACATAACAGATGTCTAAAGGGGGACATGAAGAGGGACAGCCAAACCTGACATGAGGTATAAAGATGAGAGTAATCTGGCAAAATTAGATTAGGATGAATAGCCAGTTAGCAGATGCACATGTGAAAATGTGGCAGATGCCCTTCTTTCCTGTACTCAATCCACATACTCCCTCTTACATTTTCAGGTCTCTTCAAGGTTGGGGGAAGATGTTCAGAGCTATATCTGTCCCCAGATGTAGCTCATAGTGTGCAATTCTACCACCCATCTTTAGCCATAAATTCAATTCATCAAGCCGTTTCCCTCCCTCTTCCCTTCCCACCCCTTCTGTCAGCTGAAATACTTTTTGTTCTCTTTGTGCATGCTGCACTTCACTACTCCATCGCCATTGCTTTTAAAATTTTTTATGAAAAATTTCTTTCCCTTTCCGTGTAACTGTTTCATGAGTCTGTTGTAATCCTCTCATAACTGATTAAAGCCACTAACCAGTCCACAGTTAACAATTTATTTATTTATTTATTTATTGTATTTTTTATATTATCAGAACCTGTCATTGCATCAAGTACAATGGTAGGAAGCACGCAAATGATATTGATGGTGCTAAAACAGAATGAGTGATCACACTCAACATTTTAAAGAGCTGTAGATATTAAAGGGAGATGTCAGCCACAAGGTTATTAGCTCCCATTTTAATAGGGAAGTAGTTTAGTCCTACCCATCCTGCTGTTTCATAAAGCTGAGCCAAAGATAAAGATTACCAGGCAAGCCTACACATAAATATGTGGTCAGAAAACACAAAGCAATGTTTTTGGAACATCATTAATTTTCAATTCAAGGAGCATAGTCTTCTCTGAGTACTAAGAGCAGCAAACCTCAGCACATATGCCAGAGCAATTTTGAAAATTGGCTAAAGGTAGATGTTGCTGTTCAAAACTATGACTGCAAACTAGGCAAAAATGCTTTTATTTTAATTACAGTCCACAGTTTTTCCAGGATTTCTATTTGTTACCATTGTTTATACTTGGATCTGTATTTGTACTGCTTGCACTTTCTACATTCTCCAATATTAACATTTTATTTCATTACTCAACTTTGGAAGATATATAACCTAACTCCTGTTTCATGCACTTCTGTAGCATGCTTTGAGTAAATACTTTTAGTATTCTATGTAAATAAACTATAAATCAAAGCCCTTCACTGTTTACAAATGGAAATCTTGCTCAAAAACCATGATAGCACAGTACCTCCCAATGCATATAGAGTTTGGCAGTTCCTGTTCCACAATTTGCTCTGTGCATATATTTAACCTGATGAACACAAATTGTTCTATTGGGACTACTCTTCTGTTTGAAAGTGTTTGCAGTGCAAGTACTTGTATTCAAGTTAATGCATAATGGAAAGGAAAAATGAAAATCTTGCAGCTAAGCCACTGAACTAACAGACAGGTTTTGCTACTGCTCTTTGATTATGGTATAGAGCTAATTTAGGCCAGTGGTATTTTTGGAGCACTCACTTAGACAATGCCACTGTAGCAGTGATTGTTCTCTGTGTTGGGAACCTTCTAAAAGAGATGACTGTGTTGAGGTAGAGCTCTGCACTCTATATGCTTTGAATCTGATGTAGGTAATGACCTAAAGAGCAACACAGAGTCAGAGCTTCTCAATAGAACAAATTTTGGCAGGGTGTTGTGAGGCATATGAAATTGATATTGTTAAAGTGCTCCATGAGTCTTGGAGGAAAAACACTGTATTATGAATGATGATCATACTGATTTTTCTCTTAGCTCCTGGTTGCTTAGCTCCTGGCTATAGTTCAAGCCTGGTGTTAAAATATTCTCTGATCTAAGTGTTTGCAATCTCAATAAAAGCTTATTTCATTATTCAACAGAATGTATTCAACCGAGTATAATTATGTACTTCAACCTTACTGCTACCTCTCTGACACAATTCTGCTCTTCCAAAACTTGGCTGCAGTTTGAAGAGATGCGCAGTTAGCTTGGTGTAGTGTTTGAGTAACCATCCCTGGAGGTGTCTAAAAGATGTTTAGATTTAGAGATAGTGATATGGTTTAGTGGAGAACTTAATGTTAGGTCAGAGGTTGGACTAGATGATCTTGGAGTTCTCTTCCAACCTAGATGATTCTGTGAAAATCTTTTGCTATGCTTTTTGATGCTAATGAAATGGCAGTCAAGCAATCCAGCCTTAAAGACTGTTTGATATCTACATCTTCTTCATTAGCTATAATATTGTGTTATGGTTTTTTGGTTTTTATTTATTTATTTATTTTAGAGAAACGATGGGGTCACTGGACAGATTGCTGATGTGCAGAAACCTGCATGGAGAACAGCTGTGAGAAATCTGTGTTCCTGAGCACTCCTAAAGCTGCTCTTTGAGAGAAATGTAGACTTATTCATAGACTTGGGGCCCAGAATATATCAGAACATTTAGCCCAAAATGATGTCTCATACAGTAATGTATTCCACTATAAACAGTTTTCTCTAACCCCTATATTATTCTTCTCTTCTTCACCTTTTAAAGCCCTCTTCAGCTTTTAAAACTCTCTTTTATTCTGCGCACCTGATTAACTCTGCATAATTCTGGTATCAGTCACATCAACACTTTCATAGTATTATTTAACTGTCTATCTTTTCTTTCTAGCCAAATATGGTTCATATTACCTGACTATGGACATGTGCAATGAAGGGATATGTATCTGGGCTAACATTCTGGACTTCTTTTACAGTCACTGGGAAGAGGTAGAGAACAGTTTAATTGCTTCAGCTTTCTTTCAGCATCACATTTACTATGACTTTGAGTCACAGGGAATTGCATCCCTTCTGGACTTGCACAAAATCAGAAATCTTCCACTATTTCAGGTCAGAGTATGAGGAAAACCGCATGATCTGAAGTATAGAAAATGTACAATAAAATGCTAAGATGTTTTGCCATAAAGATAGTCATGTTCACAACATTATTACAGGGTAGATTGCACTTCTGCCAGAGTTTTAAGAGAATAATTTCAGGCTGAAAATTGTCAAATTTTGCTTGGCTTGAATGAATGTACTCCATTCCCAATTACTGGTACTGTTGACTCATAGTAAACCTCAAGTAAAAGCCACATAACTCTGGAAAAAAAAAAACAAACAAACCTGTATCTGACGGTCCTTTGTACTTTGAACTCTGAGAACATACTATGGTTAGAAGAAACACTTATAGACACTTTTAAATGCTTAAAGAAGGTCTCATCTTCATTACCTCTAAAAGGCTTACCAGTTACCAGGAAAATCATCTCAGATATTTACAGAACAAAAAAGACAACTAGCAAACAAGAGAACACCTTAGAATTAAGAATCTGTCTTTAAAGTTTGTTCTAAGCCAAGATGCAGTTACAAGTAATGATGCAATTTCAAATGTGTGTTTCAAAGCACGAATCTGTAAAATCAGAAAGCTGCTAGGTAATTGCATTTTTTTAGTCACAACAAGCATAAAAGAATGGTATATGGCTTCTCATAAAGAACTCACAGTTACTTGGCTGTGTTAAATGGCTCTGAGTACTGGCATATATTTGGTGTTGCTTGCTGGAACAGTATAATATGCTTTATCAATCAGTTTTGGGAAGGTCAAATGAGCTTCACTGATGTGAATGGATTTGCTGATGTGCCACATAGGCCACACTGGTGGCCTACACTTGGTGCCAGCACCTGGTCAACATAAGATGTTGTTGCCAAAGGTGCTTTACAAAGCAGACATGCTACGCAGCCTTTTAAAGACAATGTTAGTAACTGGAAGATTATGTTGTGTGAATGCTGGAATGTTGTACTGAGTTCAGCAACAATCCACCTACATTTGTTCACCTGTAGACAAAACGGAGGTTGGCTAGGACAGAGGAAATTAAACCATGCTATGTGTGTATTTTTCACTTTAAGGCAGGAATTATGTATACACACTGTATCCAGAAAGCTGCACAAAGTGAAACCTCGTATAGTTAGATGGCTCCATCATGGCTTTGCATTTGTAACTATCCTTCAGATGAAGTTTTAAATATTCGTAGCAGGATATAAATTCTAATATATAGTATACTTTGACATCATTTAATGCAACATACTAATTTCAGTAAGACCTGGACTGTGAATGAGCTAGAAATATAAATGATTTGCTGTGACATAGTTCCTGGATTCTTTGTGGATAACGCTCAGTAAAAAAGACAGTAGCACTCTTTCTGTTATAACTGAAATGAAGGTTTTTGTTTGGTTTTGTTTGTTTGTTTGTTTTAATGTGTTGAAAAAGTGATTAAGTAATGGGCCAGCAATTCAGGAACATTTGTCAGTTTCATACATATTAGGATTTAACAAGCTATAGGCAGATGAAATCTGTGCCATTTGACTGTTTTTCAGTTTAGTGGACTCTAGGTATGGTCACCACAAACAATAGATCTTACTGGCTTCTCTGAATTTTGTGTAATTGTGAAGTAGCTTGCACATTAAAATTAAAAAAGAACAAGATGATTTTTCAACAGTAATCATGGTTTTAATGTTATACTGGGTGTTCTCTTTTATACTGTGCAATAGTCATTTTATGATTAAATTGCAATAGGACCTGGAGCAGGATACACAGAACCAGGGCAATAAGGAAATGAAAATTAAGTAAAATCCAGAATCAAATTTTCTGCTATCTGCAGTTATATAGTTATGTTCCTTTGATACGAGAGCTTGTGGCTATGTTGAATATTTATGCACCGAAGTATTTCCTAGCAAAACTACCAGAGGTGATGTCAGGTCATGTTACAGGATTGTTCTCAAGATCAGCCCATGGAGTGGTGGACAGGACTGTGTCAGTTGTCAGTGTGGTAATATGCTGGAAGCAATTAAATTCCTCTGAAATCAGAGGTTCTGTCTGTGCTAGTTAGGAGAGGTGTGAAATAATGATGTGTTTTTAATCAAGAGGTCTCACCAGGAGCCAAGCTTGTGCACATATTTTTTAGTCTTTACCTTGTGTTTAATTGGGACACCTCTGAGGCTACTTGCTGGATAACTGGGGCAGTTGGAATTGGATCTGGTGGCTGATTAACTCTCAGTTAGTGGTCATTATGAGAAGAAGGCCCAAGTGTTCAAAATAAGCACTGCACCACACTGTGCTGTGGTACACTTCACTGTACATCTCTTACTGTGTTCTCATGACACAGTGAAGGTCCCTTAGTCAAGAATATATTGAAAGCTGAGGTAGTTTCACGGCACTGGCTACAGCTCCCAAACCTTTTGATGTTTTAGGTACAATGGTCCTACAAAGGCCAAAGCCTTTTTCCTTCTACAGATTGAATCTCTTCAGAAACATACTTCCTGCATGTTAAAGTTGTCTTTGTTTTTCCTGTAAAAGTTCTAATTAATGCTGGGGTAAATATTATCATAGGCTTTTAAAGGCGTATTTAAAGGCATAGGCTTTTAAAGGTCTTGGCATATGGAAGAGAGAGATGTTTGTGACAAGTGTGAACTCCTCTTGGGAGACCCAGAAACTGGATTTGAGAGAAGTAAAGCACGTTTAAGAAGAGCTGAGAAGAACTGGAGAGACCTGTGGTTCTGGAGCAGTAGCTAGTAAGAAGGTAAGCGACTCCGGAGAGCTAGGAATGGGGAAAGGGAAACTCTCAGGCATGTGGAGTTAGGAGTCATACATGTATAGGTATCTGAAAAATCGCCATAGGTCATCCTCCCAGTGATGGATCTGTGAGTGAAGTTACTCTCCTCATCATACAAAGCTGATTCACTCTATGTACCTTTACTGCTTTCATTTAATATGGTTCTAAATCAGCATGTACATCTGGTAGGGAGAAAGAAGTCTAAGCAAGACAGAATAATGAGGATATTACTGTACCATGCTGACAAAATCACCCAAAGCAGTGCTAAAGTACTTTTAACTAGAAACATCCTTTTGGAGACCTGAGTTTGGGCAGTCAAACAAAGCAGGGGAAATAATAAAGAATGTGAATAACAGAACATACCCTTACTACTTCAACTGCAAAAGGACTCATACACTTCTCAGTGGCATGTCTAGTAGGAACAAAATATGGTATAAAAAAAATGTGAGTGCCAAAACAGCAGGAGGCAAGATGAACCTCTGTGATCAGCAGAAGAGGAACTGTTCAATGTACTTAATTCATAATAGAAAAGCGTCCTCCTGAAACCTGACATAAAGAAGTACTGCTTCACTGGAGCACTACTGTCTATATGAAAAGCAACAATAGTCACACTGCCTAGCAGAGGTCATAGAATCATAGAATCATAGAATATCCTGAGTTGGAAGGGACCCTTAAGGATCATCAAGTCCAACTCTTGACACCGCACAGGTCTACCCAAGTTCAGACCATGTGACTAAGTGCACAGTCCAATCTCTTCTTAAATTCAGTCAGGCTCGGTGCAGTGACCACTTCCCTGGGGAGCCTGTTCCAGTGTGCAACCACTCTCTCTGTGAAGAACCCCTTCCTGATGTCCAGCCTAAACTTCCCCTGCCTCAGCTTAACTCCATTCCCGCGGGTCCTGTCGCTGGTGTTAATGGAGAAAAGGTCTCCTGCCTCTCGACACCCCCTTACGAGGAAGTTGTAGACTGCGATGAGGTCTCCCCTCAGCCTCCTCTTCTCCAGGCTGAACAGGCCCAGTGCCCTCAGCCGTTCCTCGTACGTCTTCCCCTCCAGGCCTTTCACCATCTTCGTAGCCCTCCTCTGGACACTCTCCAACAGTTTCATGTCCTTTTTATACTGTGGTGCCCAGAACTGCACACAGTACTCGAGGTGAGGCCGCACCAGCGCAGAGTAGAGCGGGACAATCACCTCCCTCGACCTACTAGCGATGCCGTGCTTGATGCACCCCAGGACACGGTTGGCCCTCCTGGCTGCCAGGGCACACTGCTGGCTCATATTCAACTTGCTGTCTACCACGACCCCCAGATCCCTCTCTTCTAGGCTGCTCTCCAGCGTCTCATCGCCCAGTCTGTACGTGCAGCCAGGGTTTCCCCGTCCCAGGTGCAGGACCCAGCACTTGCTCTTATTGAACTTCATGCGGTTGGCGATCGCCCAGCTCTCCAACCTATCCAGATCCCTCTGCAAGGCCTTTCCACCCTCATTTGAGTCCACAACTCCTCCAAGTTTGGTGTCATCAGCAAACTTGCTCAAAATGCCTTCTATTCCTACATCCAGATCGTTTATAAAAATATTGAAAAGTACCGGCCCTAAAATGGAGCCTTGAGGGACCCCACTGGTGACCGCCCGCCAGCCTGACGCAGCCCCATTCACCATAACCCTTTGGGCCCTGCCCGTTAGCCAATTGCTCACCCATCGTATGATGTTTTTATTTAGCTGTATGCTGGACATTTTGTCCAGTAGGATCCTATGGGAAACCGTGTCAAAAGCCTTGCTGAAGTCCAAAAAAATCACATCAGCTGGTTTCCCTTGGTCCACCATACGGGTGATCTTATCATAAAAGGAAATCAGGTTAGTTAGGCAGGACCTACCCTTCACAAACCCATGCTGGCTGGGACCAATGACTGCTTTGTCCCCCAGGTGCGCCTCAATACGTTCGAGAACCATCTTCTCCATGATTTTACCAGGCACTGACGTGAGACTGACAGGCCTGTAATTGCTAGGGTCTTCTTTCTGACCCTTCTTGAAAATCGGCACAACATTTGCCAGCTTCCAGTCTACCGGGACCTCTCCAGACTCCCAGGATCGTTGAAAAATAATTGAGAGAGGTTCCGCGATGACGTCCGCCAGCTCCTTCAGCACCCGGGGATGAATCCCATCCGGACCCATGGACTTGTAGGGATCCAGGTGGAGTAGCAGATCCCGCACACGTTCAGGGTCGGTCGGGAGTTTGTCATCCCCACCGTCCCGGTCCTCCAGCTCGGGGCACCCTGGGTCCCGAAGCCCATCATCGGCATTGAAGACAGAGGCAAAGAAGGCGTTAAGCGTCTCTGCTTTGCCTATGTCATCGTCTGTGAGAAGACCTTCCCTGTCAAGGAGCGGCCCTATGTATTCTTTAGTTCTCCTTTTTCCATTCACATATCTAAAAAAACCCTTTTTATTTTCTCTCACAGACACAGCCAGCTTCAACTCTAGGTGTGCTTTAGCCACACGAATTTTCTTCCTACAGACACGAGCAGCATCCCTGTATTCTTTCCATGTCACCCGGCCCTCCTTCCAGTAGCGAAACACTCTCTGTTTCCGCCTAATCTCCATTAGAATGTTCCTGGTCAGCCACGCCGGCCTCCTGCCCCGCCTGCCTGACTTGCGATATTTAGGAATCGCCTGATCTTGTGCTTCTAGGAGGCATCGCTTAAAGAGTGACCAGCACTGGTGGACATCAAGGCCTTCAAGAGCAGCTTCCCAGGGGACCTTGCTGACTAGTTCCCCGAGCAGCCTGAAGTCCGCCTTCCCCATATCTAGGGATGAGGTTTTGGTGGCACTTTTCCTTCTGTCACCGTAAATTTTGAACTCAACCACTTCATGGTCGCTATGACCGAGGCGGCCACCAATCACCACATCTCCCACCAGACCCTCTCTGTTTTCTAGCAACAGGTCTAGGAGGGCACCTTTCCTAGTTGGCTCCGTTAGCACCTGCACCAAAAAGTTATCATCTAGGTGCTTCATGAACCTCCTGGACTTGCTCGTGTCAGCCGTGTGGCACTCCCAGTTAACGTCTGGCAAGTTGAAGTCCCCCATAAGGACAAGGGGAGTTAATCTCGAGGCCTCTCTTAGTTCTGTAAAGAATAAGTTATCGGCGCTATCGTCCTGGCCAGGCGGTCTGTAATAGACTCCCACAACGACATCCCCTTTATTCGTTCGTCCCTTGATCCTTACCCAGAGGCTCTCAACTTTGCCATCGCCGACCTGAAGTTCCACACAGTCCAGCCCCTGCTTCACATACATCGCCACCCCACCACCTCGCCTACCCTGCCTGTCCCTCCTGAAGAGCCTGTAACCGTCTATCGCAACACCCCAGTCACAGGACTCATCCCACCAGGTTTCGCTTATGCCGATGATGTCGTAGTTGCGGGACTGGGCCAGGACTTCTAGCTCATCCATTTTATTCCTCATACTGCGTGCGTTTGTGTAGAAGAAGCAGATTGCCGGTGGGGGAATTCTTTTTAATTGCATTACACAGAGAGTTAATATGAGAAACGCCGATCAATTTTCTTTGAAGGTACCTGTTTGTAGCTGATAAGTTAATATGTTAAATCTATTATTTTCTTTTATGTAATTGTACCTTTATGCTATATATGTCTTAATTCCTCACAGCCTTGTTTTACAGAAACGTCAGTCACATATTTTAAGACTAAAACTCTGTGGGTTGGTGGTTGCTTTTTTTTGTTGTTGTTTGTTGTTTGTTTTGTTTTTTTGTTTGTTTGTTTGTTTTTGTGTGTGTGTGTGTGTTTTACTTTTTCTGCTTTTCACAGCTTTCTCTGAATTTTATATCTTTTGATACTAATTAGCTATTTAAATCCCAGAGAACTGTGAAATCACTGACTCTGGAGAGCAGTGATGCTGTCACTTAATTTAAATCCCTTTCTAAAACAGATCGTCCTATATCATGTACACATGTATCTGGTCAAGTTCCCTATACTTTCTTACGTCATGAAATGTCTGATGTTGGAATAGAAGTTTCTTCTATTTTTGTGTATCTTTTTGTTCTTACTACAGTGTTGAGTGCTGTAAGGGAGCATTTGGTGAGCACTGTTTCTAAAGGATATGTTCTCAGCTGACCTCCAGTACTCTCCTAAGTGCAGGAAAGAAAGGAAATAAACTGCTAGATTGCTTGTCTAACAGAGAGGGTAGGCTGAAACTCACGCCCTGACTTTGGTATGACAGGTATTGAGTAAGTATAAAACCAGTACAAATGAGCAAAGAGGACAAAAATACGTTAAACACTTTGTGCAGAGTGTTTTAGAGGTTTGTTGTAGTTAATGATGATGATGAAATACTTTTCCCCGACAAAAAGTTATTCTGCCTCACTCTGTTTTTAATGTCATTGTATGTGATTTTATATTCTATAGTCAGCTTTTAGTTAATTAATAGACAGGTGAGCAACAGATGTTGCAGGAAACCAGATCAGCAAATACATGGTCAAAGGTAACCCTAAATGAGAAGGACAATGGAGATTGGGGAAGATGAAAAGCAACGTAGAACTAAATCTGTGGCTTATTTCTCTAATCTGTTATTCAGACAGAAGTGTTTCTAGTTAAAACAGACCAACAGAAAACTTAGCTACCGGAACTGGCTAGCGAAACTCAACTCAGCAGGCACTCTGTCTCAGGTTTATTTTCAAAGGACAAGATGGAGAGTACCCTAATACCGTATGGATAATCATGTTTATGTTGTTGTAGAGGGTAGCTCCTGAGGATTGCCCTAGGAAAGGTATTTCAACATAAGGTGCCTTGCAGCCACACTATATGCTTACAGCACCTTCAGAGTGCACATTCATCCTATCATACCCAGCAGGCAAATCTCATTACCACTCATCCTCTGTTCTGAGTAGTTCAAACAATGACCCCAACTCTCTTCTCTATGCTAAGGATCCTATTGGATTTTCAGTCATGTGTGACAGTATTTCACTAAAAGTTGTAGGTGCTGGATCCAGACCTCTAGGCTTTCAGACCTTCTCTGCAAATTGTATCTGCCTGAATCTCACAGCCTATGTACAAGGGACAATGAACATCCATTACCAAAGCATGATAATACCACTTGAAGGGCTTTCCCTCAATCACTCTACAAGGCCAAACAGTACAATGGCATGTTGTCCATCTTTGCTGTTACTTTGCTTTTTTGCAAAGTAACTTCCACAAAAGGAAACAAACGTGCTCAAGCAGAGTATCAGGGCAGCAGACAAGATAGCATTGCTGAATAAAATATGGTTTCTTTCTTACATGAGTTAGATGCCACTACAGTTTCTAAGACACTAACACAGGGTGGTTTTATGACCTCAGTTCTCAATGATTATGTAAAAGTCTCTCAAAGTATCTAATGAGGAGGTCTCTGTCCAAGGGCCATTTGTTATAATCTGAATCTGAATTAGTCAGGTTTTGCCTAGCTGTGTGTTGAAATAAAAACTTGTGAAAGAAGGTGGTGATGGGCAGTGTCACAACTCCATTTTCTTATTGCAGCCCTTACAGAGAAGGTCTCTAAATTTTTCTGCCTCTGTGCCAAGAATATTTAATCTTTTAGATCTGCAAAACCCCACTGCAGAAGGTACACCCTCCTGAGCTGGAATTCAAATCAAGGATTTGCATCCAGATAAAAGATTTATATCCTGAAACTCAGCTGTGGACCCAGATTAATGACCAAGAGCAGCCCAGCCTTTCAAGGAAGAGGTTCAAATAGGAATCAATTTATCTGAAAGCCACTTAGGACCAGTAGGCCTTCCCAATACAGGCCTTGAGCCTTCTCTCTTGCTGGAGGGGTGGAAATTATTCAGAGAAGATCTGGGAAAGCCTTATGGATGTTTGTTTTCTGAATACAGTGAATAATTGGTCATCTCAGCAGAAGGAGCACTACTCCCAGATGCATCTGAGGCTAAGGACCATCTTCAGGCTTCACCACCACTTTTCACTGGTAAAGGTAATTCAGGACAACACCAGGCAAGAACACACTGTTTTGCAATCCATCACAGATCACAATAATCAACTTTGTCACCTGACAGCTGCCAATGCATAGCTCCAGATATTACCTGTTTGGTCCTGTCTGCTCTCCTTTCCTCACAGTCTGGCAGAGTCTGGCAGATCCACTTTGGACATGCACACCGTTTTTAAATAGGCCGTACTACAGATTGCTGTTGGTCAGCAAAAAGGCTTGTTGAGGTAAACATAATAAAGTTGTTGTTGGGTCATACATTTTTTTTTTTTCCTGGATTCTGTTATTCTGTTTGTGGTTAAACTGGGAACTAAGCACAAAATGTTTTGAATTCTTTGCCAGTGTTTTGGCCTATGTCTGTGGCTTGCTGACTGTAGCTGAGCCAGCTTTTCCTACCAATTTAGCCACCTTAGATTATGTGCTGATGCCACTTCCTTCTAGATAACAAATAAGTTCAGGTACCCTAAACTATACAGAGCTGTAAGGGATAGACCCAACTTTGCTCACTGAAGACCCCTCTCTGTGAGGAATGACTTTATTTAAAATCATTTTAAGAGGTTTAATTTTGAAAGTATAACCTATTGTCTTTGTGGAGTTAATGCTTATTACTTCTACATGGAATTTTAGAAAGCTTTCATCTTTATACCATATTTATTTAGTACTTGCTATGAGATTAGTGTCTCAAAAGGAAATATCAATAATACTTCACCATAGACAAGTAGAGCCTATATAATACTAAGCAGTGTTTTCACACTAAAATAAAATGTCTCTGAAATACACCTTGCCTCTAATAAAATTTCTTCCAGCCTTTTTAATAACCACATCTTCTGCACTGTATCTATTGTAGCTAACTTTTTAAGATCAATTTAGTAGATGAAAAAATAATAAAAATCATTTTTTCCATGTCAAAAATTCTTGAAAAATGTGAACTACAGAGCAAGTGCTGTTTTATGTCTCAGCAGAAGCAATTTTTAAAAAAAAAACTTCCATTGTGTTGACATTTAAAATGGGATAGAAATAGAACTGTGGAAATAAAAGAACAACCCATGAAACAAAACAAAACTTCTGTAAGGCAAACCAGATCAAAGAGTTATTGCACTGCAATTTTGTGACGAGGATCAGTTTGCCCTAGGGTTTGCTGATGTATGTGAATCAGCTGGAGAAGTTATTCTTTATTTTGAGCATCCCGAACTTGCTTAGAGAAAGCTGGACTGAAGTTATTTCAAACAAACACATATGCACATGCACTATACCAAGTCAACAAACACAAAGATTGGATTCAAAAAGCAAGCAAAACTTCCTCAAGCAGAAAAAAAAAAAATAAAATTGCTCTTCAGGAATAATAAGTTGCCTTCTGTTTTTTGTTGTTGGTTTTTAAGCCTCAAGATATGTAAATTCATTTTGTTCTCATCTGTGTTTTAATGTCATATTGGGAATTACTGTAAGCAGGTCTCATTCCTCGTATAAGACAGAGCAGTGTTTGACTGGTTCATTCCTGCATCAAATGGATGAATTATACACAAATGCCTGCAAAACAAAATAACATGTAGTGTAGTGATGCCTTATAGAGGCTTTAATGGTCACTTGTACAACTGAATGTGATCTTTATTTGACTTCCACCAATTTTATAAAAGGAGATCTTGATTTATTTCAGTGGTGGTATTTCTCTCAATCTGTTCCTCAGCCCAGAGTGTCTGCTGAACAACCCAGTTAACTGAGTGCTGGTCTGCAAAAATATTTACTCTTGTGAGACGAAATTTCAAACAACCAAAAAGTACAAAAAGGACAATTATAAAATGTTTACTTATTTCAGAGCATTTAATTGCCATTTTTGCTTACAGAACTATGCCTTCTGGAAAGTCTTCAAGTTTCTGGCAAGGTGACCAACAGAATTTTATTTCCAGTGGCATATGCACTTTCTGCCATGCCTCGTGGTATAGCCACAAGTGCTGTGCACCATTGCTTGGATCTCTTAGTCAGTCACCCATGCAGTCTCTGCAGCTGTGCAGAGCCCCATTGCTCAATAGCGCTCACTTCCATAATCTGATTGTACTCACAAATTTGGATGCAGCACAAATATCTTGTTCATTTATTGTACTTGGAACTGTACATATCAATTATCTGAAGGGCCTTATTGCTTAAATTGTCATCATCCTGAGCTATTCTGTAGGCCTAAGACATAGCCAGATTTTCATGAGACATAAAAAACGCTTATCTGATGCAAAAACAACCTACTGCCAAATTGCACATCTCTGCTTTAACACACAGGATAAGCAGAGCTGTTCGAAGACAAAAGTACACAAAATTTTGACTGCAAAGCACTTTATTTTCACAGTCTTTAGTCTCAAAGATACTATAAAAAGGGGAATATTCCAGCATCCTTTCTTCTTTTGGCAATTCCTCAAATGTAATTTTCTTCTAGGTAATTTTTCTTCATGGGAATAAGTAGAAAGAAGGCCAACTTTAGCGCTTTAGTGTGTGAAATTGTAGTGTCTTTCTTTACAATGAGAGACTCAAGATTTTGGAGAGCCAGAAACTCCTTTATTTGTTAAATATGGGGAAAAATAAATAAATAAATAAATAAATAAATAACCCACTAGAAAGCTGACTGCTGTTCCTTCCTGTGAGCTCGTTCTTTGACTCCTCTCTTCAATTCTGTGCATTCTCTAACCATGACTAGCATCTCTTCTCTGTATAAAAAAAATGCAAACAGTAAATTGTTATTCCATTACAAAATGCAATAGTCAAGATGAGACTGAGCCTCTAACCTAGCACCACCTCTGGATTTGATACTCCTAGAAGATGGTCTGTGTTTAAATGCAAGCTTCTGAGTTAGCCTCAACTCTAGTAATTACTGATCTGACCTAAACCTATTAAGTCAATGGGAATCTTGTAATGGGTTTCAAAGGACTTTAGGTCAGGATTTTTGTGCATATCAAATCCAGTGATGCATTAAGATCCCCCCTATATTTTGCTTCAGACACTGACATTTGAAAAGGTCAGTGTAAAAAAACCTTTGAGCTAATGATTAAGAGGAAGTAAAGATAAAATAATAAATCATTATCTCACAAGGAGCTCACTAAATGCTTTAACATATTTAAAGTAAGATATTTATGTTCTCTAAGGATGGCTAATAGAGACATAAAAATACCTTTTAAGACTTACCTTTTGCCTCTACGAATGTTTCCAGAGTATGATTATCATTGTTGAATTTTCTACCTACTACATGTTGAAATAATTAGCTTTCAACCCCAGTGATTGTTGGAAAAGAATGGCTCAGTCTTTCACTTGGTACTTTTCTCTGATATATTTAAGGAGTCAGCACAAACAATGAAATTAGAAAATGAAACAGCTCAGTTAGGACACCAGGTATTCATTGCTTAATGAGAAAACAGATCTCAATATCTGTAATAAGATTCTCTGAAATTTACAATGCACTGGTGGAGTTGCTATTCAGTCAAGAGATCCCATTTTCAGTTTTATCACTCAATACTTTCATGCACCATTTTTGAATTCCAAAATCTCCAGGACAAGCTGTATTTTTTTTGTGATACTAAGACATGTAGTTACTGTGTCCTAAGGTAAAAGATGTGTAAAAGAATGCATGAATGGATGGGAAAAAATTTCTTGTGAGAAAGGGCAGTAGCAGGCACAAGAGAAATAATGAGATTCATCTCCTGGGAAAAACAAACAAACAAAAAACACCAAACACCTCCTTCCTGTGTTTGTACCGAATGAAAGTTTGCGTTCTTATACAGAGAAGTGAATCAAAGGTGGTTGACTCCACATTTACAAGTGTCACTGTCCAAAACAAACCATAAAGAACACTATTCACACGTTGGCTGATGTCACTGTACAAGGGAAAGTGATAAGGTAAGTCTCGAGAGGTGACTTGCACTCATTATCTACTCTTTCAATTCACTCCATAACCAGAGTGATTTTTCTCTCTATTAGGATGAACACTTAGTCTCATTTTCAGCCTTATGGCTGGTGAATATCTGGGAGAGAAATACTGAGGAAGACATGAAAATGTCTTTATTTTATTTATTTATTTATTAGCCACTAAAACCAGATTTAATTGTCTTTTAACTTTCTGTAACTTACTTGCCAATATTGTAGTAGAAAGGATGACCTTCTACAGTGATAAAATAAACTGGATGCAATCCTACAATTAAACTCTGCTAATAAACATGGCCTCTAGGTCAGGCTGAAGATTGCTGTGTTGCTGTGGGAGCAGTGGATCATCACTCATGGCTCCGGAGGGTGTGATTACCCAAAATGCATAAAGGGGTTGTAAAGACCTGAGATGCATGTTTTCCATGGGACATGTAGTTCAAGGCCTTATGATGCCAAATGCTGTACCTGTGGGAGGAAATCTTTGTAAGATGCAATCCAATGACACCTGACAAGTGGAAGAAGGGTGCAATATAAAGAGAGCTGTGAAACACTCTATCAATCATGCTCCAAAAAATATCGGTAGTGAGGCAGAAATTACTTGGGGCAGACGTTTGGACAATTAACTTGCTACTGAGCCAAATGCTGTCCTTGAATATGGAAAATCATGGGAAATATGTGTGCTGGTATCTGTTTTCAGTAGATATTGCCCTTGAAAAGCTTAAGTCCAGGAGAGGGGAGTTAAATGTGCCTCCATACAACAAGACCAGCCTGTTTTGTGTTTGGAAAGGAGTGATGCCAAAATGGAAAACTTTCCCCACCATTTTATGGGCAATTGTTTGCTTCAGGTAACAGATATCAATTCCTAAAACAGACAAAAGGCTGTGGACAAGGCAGACTCAAGAGCCAAAATTTGAGGACATGAAAACTAATGATACTGACTTGTACAGATAAGGTTATACCTAAATGATGGAGCTGAATTTACAATCTGTCATCTTGTAATAGCATGAAAACTGAACTGAAAGGAATAAAAAGAGATCTCTGAAGTTTTTGTTGTTGTTGTTGTTGTTGTTTGTTTTTTGCTGCTTAATCTACAAATAAAATTCTATCTGAGAAAGTTCTGCTGAAATGCTCTAGCCACAGGGAAGTAACTGGAAACCAAAGTACTGAAGATGGAGCATAGTGCCATCAAATGAAATTTGAAATTTCAAGAAATTGCATGATAGAAAGAAACATTTAAAATAATTGAAGACAACTAGATAAAATGAAGGTGAAAGAGCAGGGAGAGGGTAAAAGTTGTGGAATCTCAGAATACAAATAAATACTCAGTGCAGACTATAAATGAAAAAAAAAAAAAAAAAAAAAAGAAAGGAAAAAAAAAAGATGTGTGAGAAAACTGGTAATTAAGAGTTGAATCAATGGATGAGTTACACCTATGCCTGGATACAGCACTGCAGAACTATTTGTCTGTTCCAGAGTTCATTCCCTGCACTTCTTTTTCATGTGAACCTTATTCATCCCCTGCATATTACCAGGCATAGGTTACATCTGAGAAAAGAGGTTTCTTGCTGAAGAAATGCTGTGTCCTATGTTACTAAGCCTTGAATTGAACTTTGTCATGACAAAAAAAAACTCAGGGGGATAGAGTGTGTATATACCCTCCCTATATTAACACTATTGCACCTATTTCATATAATCAATAAGTAAGTTCATATTCATTCAGATCCTAAACCAGCAAAAATCCCCCCACTCACCACCTGCAACTCATGTCTAACTGCTTTAACTTTAGATTTGTCTGGATCAGGCAGATCTATGAAGGTTAATAGTGGAGAACCTTCATTTCTACGTATATTTTTGAAGTTAAAAGCAGAAAGGCAAATTTAGTTAATTTTCTCACTAAAGCTAATAGATCTGCACAGCAGGACCTGAAAGTGTAATTGAGACCTCTATCTCTTATACTCGTGAATGCAAAAGCAATTATTTGACTTAAACTGGACCTATTCCTATATCTCAGAGCCAGCTTTGTTTCAAAAATATCTACTTGTTTCTACTTGTAAGACTGGGCACGATACCATATAGACCATTGTGGCAGCTTTGACTGAGTTACATATTTTTTAAGAATGTAAAAAACTGTGCACAGGTGACTTCTCCATTTCTTTTTGCATAAATTTATAGGCATTGCTGATTTAATTAAGTTCCATCTGTTCCAGAAGCTGTCACACAGGCAGGACATGCATTTGATCCCACATTTCATTCACTCGTAGTCTCACGCCCACATACTCACAAGCAACAAATGTGATCTGGTCCGTATGCTGCATAGGTACGTGCACTACTGAGTCCTTGTTAAAACTCTAATGTTCCTTTGTCTGGCAGTGGTGAAATATTTTGGGAGCAGATCTTTTATACTCTTGAGGAGTGTAAAAGGGACAAGTGTTATGGAACAGTCCTTTGCTTCAGAATCTTGCTTACTTCAGTCTCCATAAGTTGCATTCAAACTTACTCTTCATTGTCTGTTTTTTGAAACTGATGTCTGTTTTTCTGGTGGAATAACAAGACAAGGAATAGTGTATGTGATGTGCTGCAACCTGGCTGCAATCATCCAGTTGACAAGTCATCTGTGCCGCGGTCTTATCAGTACACAGGCCTTCAGATCTTGGCAGACACAACACATGCCTCAATTTTGTTGCTGGGAAAGGTTTCCTGGGAGCAGTGTCCTGGGAATGGTGTCCTTCATAAGCAGTATAGGCTTTTAACCCTTCTTCTGCTGTTTCTTCTGGTGTCCTTATGAACACATTTCCATTCATAGTTCTTTACACTATTCCTATATTTCTGTTGCAGGTCTTTACAAGCTGGTCTTACTATTTTTGCCATTTTGGTTCCTCAAGGTTTTTATTTTTCCATCTTCAGTTTACAAACATTACAGAAAATATTTGTAAATGAGTTTTTTTTCTTCTTCTTTTCTACTGGCTTGCAAAACACATTATAAAAATATTTTTTTCTCCCATGTCTCACTCAATTGTTAGTACTAATGTATATTCCCCTTTGCCATGACTCAGTCATGGTACTGAGAAATAAGCAAGAATTGTTTATGTGTCAGAGTCACACCAGCATGCCAATAGAAACATTGCCTCAATCTGAACTGTAATCAGCAACTTTGAACAAGGCATTGCTGCCAGATGGTCAGATGTCAATTTAGCACTCGAACTAGATATGTCAGAAAGTTGAAACAAATCAATAAAACTATTTAGAAGAGATTTCAATGTGATTTTTTTCTGATAACTAGTTTCTTTGTTTCTCTCTCTCTCTCTCTCTTTTTTTTTTTTTCCCCTCCACCTAGGTAGACTGATTAGATTAAGGCTTTATGAATAGTAATAAAAAAGCAGACATGCTCCTTAGTCTGAAGTATTTCACTCCTGAAAATGTAGGAAAAAAAGAAAAAAAGAAAAAAAAGAGGGAGATGTATAAATACACTATCTTTATCTAAATGTTAATAGATAGTCTCATATAGTCACTATGTCATTGCACTTTGTCTTTTTCATCCAAAGTGTCTATTCAGATAAGATAACCTATCAAAATATTTTAGAGTGAAATTCAGTATCACTTTAGACCTGTTTGGTGATGAAGTCAATATTCTAGACAAAGAACAAAATTCAAGGACGTATTTGCAAATAGTAATACTGAAAAACTGGCCATGAAATAGTTCTCTTTCAATCAGTACTTCTAAGAACAGACTGATTTTACAACTGAGCTCTTGCTGGCCTTACCCTACCTGTATATGGCTCTGCACTGAGGTTACAAAAGCAGCACATCCTTGGCAGATCAGTGTTCTCTGTAGCACAGAAAGGAAAGAACAGCTAAGAACCATCTATATCACATCTCTTGTCCCTTTCCATGTAGGAACTAACTTACCAATAGCATACACAATAAAAGATGCAGGGGTGAATGCAGACCAGATGAAAGTGCATGGTGTTCTGTACAATTAAAACATAGCTTAACCTGGAACCGCTTCAGCAACTTCTGTCATAACTAAAGTCTTCAGATAGGCCAAGGTCATAGAAGCAGTGAGTGATTTGAATGCTAGTGTGCCAGTGCCTGTGCACCAGACCTTTGTTCTAGCTAGCAAAGGTAATGACAGCAGCAAAGACAAGGTAGTGCAGGCTTTAGCACAGTCTTACATAAGCAATCCTTCACCTCTGAGTATATTCATGGATTATACCACCTCCTTCATCATTTCTGATATCTGATATATCATTAACTGATATAGCTGAAGACTGAAACCTTTGCCTACCCATGCAGCTGATTTAGGGCATGTCTGCTGGACATTAGCTGAAACTCAGATTTATGCATATTCAAATAGGGGTTGAATAAATAAATAAATAAATAAATAAATATATATATATATATATATATATATGCAAGAGCAGGTGAAGGCCATAATTTAAGAATCAAAAAAAAAGTATTGATTGTGGGTAAAGTATATAGCAACAGTACTATTTTATTTTTTCTTCGGAGAAGGCTTCATTCCTTTTGCCTTTAGAAAACAAGTAATAAAGGCATAGCATCACTAACATACTCTAGATTCAATAGCTCAAACCCAAGGTCTCAATAATTGTATGCAATAAGGTGCTTGAAATTCAAATAATAGCAACATTTAAAATAGAACAAAGCCAAAGTTCCATGGCAGTCCACAAGCCTTTAAAAAAAAAAAAAAAAAAAAAAAAAAAAGCATTTACATTTAAAATTTTGTAAGGCCTTGCCCCTTCTGAAATCAAATCTGAAGAGAACTGATTTGAGGTTTCAATACCATTGTAACTGATGTACTTGAAGATACTACTATCAGCACAAGTGGCATCAGGGTCTGGGGCATAAACCTTGAAATATATATATATATATATTAAGTCTAGCTACTGAAATGCCATGTTTCCTGACTATTTACATGTGCAAAGAGATGCTTGAGCTTAAAGCAGACAGATGCATGTTTAATTGGTTAGCCTGCCTGTACAAATATCAGTTTCCAGATACAACAACCTTATTTGTAGAAAATTATTTCATAAATTTTATTCAGTCATGAAATCTGGTTTTCAAAATATGTGTCTTTCAGATTAGCTCCTGCTACCTTAGAATTTTTTCTGTCAGCAAAATGTAGTCTGGTCTCAGAAATATGCACATGTGCAACAGAAGGAGATACTGTTGAACAAAGGAACTCTTTATATCAAGTTTCCAAAAATGAATACTGAAATTCATGCCCCACTGAAATTTATGGTGTTTTCCCTACTGACTTCCATTCTGAAGAAATTTGATTTTAGTTCAAATTACAATATCTGAAGGGATGTTTAAAGATGTAGTGAGTTCTCTTGGAATAATCTGTACCAAGCATATCTCAATTGTGCTAAGAATCATGTTAATTCTTCCTTGTTCCTAAATGGCTGATGAAAGTATTCATACCTGATGGGGACATTCATGATTCTAAAGTGTGGAGAAGTGGGATATTTTTCCATAGGCAACAAGTTCTTCATTGGATTTTTTGAAAGACCCGTATGTGCAACACTTCAGTGTGACATTTACAGCTTTACACAAGGCTCTAAAGAATAAAAAATGCCCCTTTTCTTGATATTTGCTTTTCCAATTTCCACCTTTTAATAATTATTTTTGTTTCTATTCCATGAGCCAATCAATCACTTAGAAGAGAACTCTAATCACAATACACTACTAGATTGCAGATACCTGAATCATTAAATATATGCTCACAAACTTATTTCCTGAAGGATTTATGGCTACATTCACTCAAGATCTTAGTAGTGAAAACACACTGCCTTTGACTTATGTCTGCTCAGTGAAACCTACAGCCTTAACAGGCAATGAGGATCCCTATATAAAGCATCAAACTATTTGAAGAAGAGGATCAGCAAAAAACAGCATCATGAAGGGATGATAGCTAATAAGAAATACTGAGGAGACAAATAAACTTATAACTTCCACATTTTTTAGTGGTGGAAGTTCCTTAGGGAGTGAAAAGACATTCTCCCATTAACAGCTGTGCTAGTAAAAGGCATTACGCTTCCAGTTGCTTAATACCACTAGCAAGGTGTACATTGCTGTCTGTGCCTACAGATATGCCAGGAGAACAGATGACATTTCATTTGATAATCAGGCTGGTTTGTTTAGATAATTTTCACTGATTCTCATGATCATGTTCCTGACTTTGAAGAAATTTTGGGAGTCCTCACATAGTCACTTCCAATGGCAGCACTGTGATGACAAGTTTATCCAACCGAGGCAGAATAGCAGGGTCCTTCTGTGTTCATTAGCATACCTGTTGTCAAAGGAGTTGTTGATCATACTGTCTTTCATCAGATGTTCTTTTCATTCAGGTAACTGTCTGTTGCTTCACTCCCTATCCTGGCTCAGAAGTTGTTGCATCCCTTTCCCATTTAGATGTGGGTTTGGGTTTAACACATACAGACACAACATGACTGTCATGACTGTCTCTGTACTTCCTGTGTAGAATTGCTCTTAAACACAGGAGGTGCTGGATTGCTTGAAGTTTAAGAGAATCACTAAATCAGGAATTTTGGAATTCACTGATAAGTCTTGATAACTGGGTTTGTTCCATGAGGTGCTGGTTAGACAACACAGACTCCTGAGTTAATGGACAAGTCCTTACTGACTGTTCAGGTTGTTTTGCCTGTGTTTTGAGATCAAGAGGTAATGCGTCTTAATTCTTCCAACACTTTTAAAATTAAAATTATTTATTTTAAAAATATTTATTTAAAAAAATATTTATTTAAAACTGTTTTCAAAATAAAAAATATTCTTAAAATAATGATCTTAATTGTATTTTCTGATGCACACTGTGTTCAGAGCAAATTCTTTCATAAAATTTGTTTTATTGAGTATTTCAGGAAGATATGTTGTACCATGCATGTATACTGTGTATTGTACATATATGTGTATATTGCACATATACTGCAAGCAGATGCACATTTAAAATAAAATAAATAAAATGAAAGGATGTCTTTGTAGGATGGAATTAAATACTTTTTCTCTCAGTCTGTTGGTAGTAGGTGTCTATTTTCTTCAGAAGCAGGACTGAGGTGAAACTTTTCTTCAGTTTGCAAAACAAAAGACCAAAGATCTCTTTTGCACCAATCACTTTTTTTTCCTCTCCATAAATGTCACAAGTGAATATAATTTATGAATTTGTATTGTGACAATCTCTTATTTTTTTTATCATGAAAGCAATTGTTCTGAAACTGTCTTTCAGTGAAGACTAATTTCCTATTTGGCTGACTCATTTTATCTTACAATTAGATAAGATGTGTGCATGTTTTGATCTTTAAAGATGAATTCTGGATAGTATGCTAAGAAGTAATTGAATTCTTTTGCATGCATAGTTTTTTAACAGTTCAGATGTTTAATTAAATGAACAGTCTTGTTTTCTAATTGACTTTGGTGGTGGTGGTGGTGGTAGCTTTTTGTTTTGATTTGTTTTGTTTTTATAATTCTCTATATCCTTGATGACATGAGCTCTGTCTTTTCAGGAGGCTAAGCACAAAGATAAATGTAGCATATTGTGGTTCTTAGGAAAAACAAATAAGCAAACAAACAAAACTATTGAACTGGGGAATATGTAACAGATCAAATCTGGCTTTGGGTCCCATCAGATATCTAGTAACTGATCCAAGAGATTCAGGGCTCCCTGAATTGTTTGTTTCTTTGTCATTTGGGCTCACTGTCTTAGCAGTGTTAATCCTTCCCTCTGTTTCGTGGTAAGGATCCCCACAGAAGAGTTACCCTAGCCCCAAAAGCAAGTGCTGACTTCCTACATGCAGCAGTGCTTTAATAGACCTGGCTCCTCATATTATTTCCTTCTGGGACACATCTTTGAGGAGCTAAATAAGGCTCCATACCACGAGATTATGTCATGACAAAGTATTTCTTACATGTGTGTAGTTTTTTCCTCAGTTAATTTAAAAGCTCTCTCAGTGTGTTTTACTTGAAATATTGACAGTTTGACATGTTTTAGTTCTTGTTCACAAGTTACTATAGTAATAGATTTATTTTATACTATTTAATGACATTAATGTATCACATGTAGTAATAATATTATAACAATAAAATACTATCATTTTCACAGAATCACAGAATTTCTAGGTTGGAAGAGACCTCAAGATCATCGAGTCCAACCTCTAACCTAACACTAACAGTCCCCACTAAACCATATCCCTAAGCTCTACATCTAAACGTCTTTTGAAGACTTCCAGGGATGGTGACTCCACCACCTCCCTGGGCAGCCTGTTCCAGTGAAATTTTGCAATACTATTACATTTTTATAAAATAATATTGCAGGCTCCAGGCATATCCAGAATTAAAATGAGAGAAGTACAGAGTAATTCCACTAGTATCAGTGTATCTGCACTGATATTTGATGAATAACTACCCTTTTCTGGTAATTCGTTAACTGAAATGAAAATGAGTCATTGTTAATGCTGATAGTACTTGAAATCAGACTTTTAGTGAATCAAACATCTGAAGAAAACACAGAACAATAACATCACAGACATCTGTATAGAGATAATTAAATTTTTGATTCTAGAGATTTGATTAATCTTTGTATGAATGTAAGTCGTGGTAGAAGTGTATGCATATAGCGAGATTCTCAAGATTACTTTATATAGAGAGAGATAAAATCAATAATCTTCATAATTTGACTGACACTTTGCGCTTTGCTAGCCTTGTTAATCTATACCTCCATACAATACTTCTGTTCTTTGATTTTGTCAGCCTTGCTTGTACATGTGTGTATGTGTTTGTACAAGGTACAGACAAAATTCTTTACACTATTACATGTCACTGGATTTGATTTCTTTTAAATGTTGATGTAAAAAACACATGAAAACAATTTTACGTTTATAAGCTTGGGGAATGTGAGCAATGCCTTAAAAGTCTCTTTTAAAATTGCCCATTCTCACCCTTCTATACTGCAAATGGAAAACAAATTATGCCAAGATCAGAAGAGCAGAAACAACATCGCACTGTAAGACCCCACACAGCAGCTAAACACATTAAAAGGAGTGAAAAATTCCCTATGAACCCATTCATAAACATTCTATTTTATCAACTCTTTTCCATAATACTGATACCTCCTCAAACTCTGATGTTTATTCCCTATTAATTTAGATAATTAGTCTCCTAATGCTTCACTTTTAGATGATCTAAACTAAATCAAACTTGGGATTTTATTAGACCTTAGCTCCTTTAGATGGCTTAGTCCCGTCTTAATAAACATTAATAAACATTAGTCCTCTGGATTAAGTATTTCCATATCACTCAATTTTCATCCACAGAGGCCTCCTTCTCCAGTCTGTGAATTATCTGTTTTCTAGTACATTCTTGAACTTTAAAAATTTTCTCTGCAAATAAGCTGATCAAAACTGAATGCTCTACTCTGGATATAGTCCAGACAGAGATCTATTAAATATTATCACATGATCCTTAGACTATTTACAGTCTATACATGTATAAATAAACCTCCTGAGGCTCACCAGGTCATAATGACCTGAACATCTCCTTGCTTTGTGAGAGTTTGAAATTCTTTCACAGTCCCAGATCTCTGCAGCACATTGAAATAAACAATCAGTCCAAGCCATCTCCAGAAAAGTGTTTTCAAACAAAAGTTTTCAAAAGTGTTGTACTTTCATTCTGGGAATCTTATCCAACATTTTTAATCACTTCTTGTTACTGTTGCTTAAAGCTTCATCCCAAGTCTGTCTATGCACTTACAGGCAGGTCATCAGCTACAGCAACTTGGCTTGGCTATATCAGAACAGAAAAAAATGCTGTTTATTCACCAGCCGTGGATCTGCATCAGACCTTAAACTGCTGTGGTTTTACCATACTGACTAAATTTTTGCTGTATCTCATGCATTATTTCTATTGAAGTGAGCTGCTTAACACATGCGTTTTATGTTCTAAACATCCTTCCTCTGAGCCTTTTATTTAAGCTTTCAGGTGTATTGTGTAGCTGCAGCATCCCTTAATCACTTCCTTTTTTAAATGCAGTGTGATAGTATCCCACATCACAGTTCAGTTTGAATCATAAGGTGATTCATGTGTTCATATTTTATATAAAAGCAACATCATTTCATTTGTTCCTAGTTCATTTCTTTCCTTCATGCATACCCACTCAGTAATAGGCACATGTGAATAGAAATATGCTTGATACTTATGATTTCACAGTGAAATCCTGACAGACCTTACTGTTCTTTGAAAGAGCATAACCTCTAGGATATACCAAGACTGCAACTTCAGTCTCCTGGAAAACAAACAAACATACAAACAAAAAACACTACCAACAGATACAAACAAACAGATAAAAATAAAATAAAATAAAAACAAAACAGAAAACAAAAGTTGCCTCATCTGTATAGCTAAGTGCCTGACTCTTGTCTGAGCAAGTATAAAAGTACATAATGATTATATCTGGACAACAATGTGGGAAGAAGCTTACAGATAGTAGGAAGCTCTTTGATCTAGCAGAGGAAAACCCAACAGTTGAAGCTGAAGTTGGACAAACTGGAGGCAAAAATAAGGTGCACACTTGAACAGCACAGAAAAATAAACATTGGACTACCTTACCAATGTCATAGTGTCTCCATTATTTTGTTGCGTTAAAATCATGGTAGATCTTTCTCTGGAAGATGTATCTGTCATAGGACATGGGAACACATGGCATGAAGGAGATGGGAACACATGGCATCCATCAAGAACAATTAGTTGTGCTGGTACATATGCAGCTTCCATCACAGGCTGTTTTTTTGTTTGTTTGTTTGTTTGTTTTTTCAATTGCCAAATATGAAAAATAAACAGAGCAATCTGTAAGAAGTATTTCTCAGCGCTTGCTCTCTTCCCATATGTATTCATTATTGGCTAATTTAGGAGATGTGCTTTAATCCATATAACAGTCATGTTCTTAGACAGGATATAGAGGAAATGAAGAGAAGGAAATTCTATAGCATACTTGGTAGAATCACATCAGTAGTTACAGTAATGATTGCTTCTGTACATAAAATGTCTGAAAAAATCTTGTGTTGCACAAAAATTGCAACACTGTTGGATCAAGCAGCTCCATAGCCCAGGACTGAAATAGCCCTTGACATAAAGATATTGTGCCTATAATTTGAAAGTTATAAGGCTGAGATATGGTGAGTGATAATTATGACTCAGAAGAAAGGTGATTTCAAAATAAACAGTATTTGATACTGTTGACACACTCAACATGAGGCAGCTGTGTGCCCTGGCAGCCAAGAGGGCAAAACACATTTTGGGGTGCGTTAAACGAAACATAGCCAGTCAGTCAAAAGAGGTGATTCTCCCACTATATTTAACATTGGTGCATCCTCACCTTTAATATTGTGTGCAGTTCTGAACTCCACAAAATAAAAAAGATGTTAAGACACTTGAAAGCTTCCAGAGGAGGGCAACAAATCTAGTAGAAGGGCTAAAACAGGTCCTGCGAGGAGAAGCTGAAGACACTTGGCTTGTCTAGTTTGGAAAGAGGCTAAGAGGTGAACTTATTGCTCTCTACAACTTCCTGAGGAGGGTAAATGGAGAAGGAGGTGACAGTCTCTTCTCTTTGGTCACAAATGATAGCAAGTACAAAGCTGTGCTGGGGAGGAACAGACTTGATAACAGGAAAAATACTTTTACTATGAGGTTGTCAAACACTGGGACAGGTTGCCTAGAGTGGTGGTTGATGCCCCGTGCCTGTCAATGTTCAAGAAGCATTTGGATAGTGCCCTCAATAATATGCTTTAACATTTGGTTGGTGCTGAAGTGGTCAGGCAGTTGGACTTGATAACTTTTATAGGTTTCTTTCCAAATGAACTCTACTATTCTGTTCTATTCTAAATGCCATCTCTTCAGAATTGACCCAATTTTATTGTATTAACGATATACTGGGAGTCACAGTCAGGACAAAAGGGGGACAATGACTTCCCAACAGAGAAAACGAAATCAGCTCCTTCAAGTAAAGAGGGCTTGAGAAGTAAATTAATAACATATCCATCTTGCATTAATATCTATTGGCAAGCAGGCATACAAGGAGGATTTAATGATATATTGACTCATTTTAAGATATCAGTTTCCACCCAGAAGACGAGTGCACTAAGGACAACACAAAACAGCATTAGTACACTATGGTCAAATACATGCTAGAAATGTAAATGTGATCATTGTGATCATTACCTACACTTTTCTGCTTACCAAAACTTCCAGGTTTTGTGGTAATTGTACCTTATCATAGACAGATAAAAAAGAAATTCAGTTCTTTTGTCAAGGTGAAAGAGATTGTCAAACTACGGCATCACATGAATGTCAAACATATTCCCATACCTATTTATTCTACCTATACTGACTGTGGTGTAACTACCTAAGTAAAAGTGGGCCAACAGCAATCTGTAGCTCCTGTCAAGTATATTGGGACAAATGTGTTTAGTACGAGGTTCAGAAAGATGAAGTCTCCAATCAAGCAGACAAGTTGTGTGCAACTATTTAGAATGAAAAATGACTATTCCCTAGACAGTTTGTGAGATTTATCAGAAGTGGTCAATCTGCACACTTTACGAGCAATAATCCACACAAAGCAAATTGTTTCATGAATTGATATGAACTAAGGATGGCAAAAAAAATAAAAACAAAAATAATAATACATTCATTTCAAAGGCAGTTAAGAAAAGGTTGGAAGCCCCATTTACAATGACTTCCCCTTGTCCCTCATCTTTAATACTGAAATACCTTTTTGACGCAATGAGGGTTAGGCCCTAACAGAGACAGATGCTTTATGGAGCATGCAACAATAAGACAGCACACAAGACTCTGATTGGATACTAAGGCAAGGAATGTCTACAGACAAACCCAGGCAGGAGTATTGATTAATTCTATAATCATTATAGAACAAACAGGTGAAAGCAAGATCACCAAGAAAGATTTACCTTGCTTCATTTTGACTTCAACCTTCCCTTTCCTAAGACGGGAAGGTTTCCATCAATGTTATTTTATTTGTAGGAATTATCTTCACCACTCTGCTGGTAGGACACCTTCTACTTGTTATAACTGCCTCAGTTCACGCATAAGTGCACACGAGTACTGTGTGCAGTTCTGGGCACCACAGTATAAAAAGGACATGAAACTGTTGGAGAGTGTCCAGAGGAGGGCTACGAAGATGGTGAAAGGCCTGGAGGGGAAGACGTATGAGGAACGGCTGAGGGCACTGGGCCTGTTGAGCCTGGAGAAGAGGAGGCTGAGGGGAGACCTCATCGCAGTCTACAACTTCCTCGTAAGGGGGTGTCGAGAGGCAGGAGACCTTTTCTCCATTAACACCAGCGACAGGACCCGCGGGAACGGGGTTAAGCTGAAGCAGGGGAAGTTTAGGCTTGACATCAGGAGGAAGTTCTTCACAGAGAGAGTGGTTGCACACTGGAACAGGCTCCCCAGGGAAGTGGTCACTGCACCGAGCCTGACTGAATTTAAGAAGAGATTGGACTGTGCGCTTAGTCACATGGTCTGAACTTTTGGGTAGACCTGTGCGGTGTCAAGAGTTGGACTTGATGATCCTTAAGGGTCCCTTCCAACTCAGGATATTCTATGATTCTATGATTCTATGATAATTGTCTAAGATTTGTCTGAAATGCTTTCACTTGCACTGCAGATGAAACCTGGAATAAGGAGTTACAGATATTAACTCTTCTTTTTCTTCAATTTCTGTCTAGCTGTCTGTGAATAAAGTACTCACTGAACTACATGTTTAATTAACCCTTTCACCCTTCTTCAATTCCTTTTCATTCAGCTCCATCTTTTCTATGTTGCAACTAATGGGTACCCTTCTGGGCCATGGAAAATATTTGGCTGCCCATTAATGCCCAAACCACCTGAGCATATTTCCAGTTTATCTGTAACACTGGGGAATGGTCTTCATTTAAAGGCAAAACTAACAACTCAATGACATGACCTCAAGGACTTTTTAAATACCATTACTGTCTGAAAGCTATTACATGATGCTGCCAAGTGGATACTACCACTGTTAACATAAAAAGGACTACATAAATAAATAGAACTAATGGATTAAATAAATGCTTTGTTTATAAACTTTCCATTTAGAGACCCAGTTTTGACTCCATTCTTCAAAAATTTGGGTGTCAAAAGTCTTTTTATATTCTTATATTAATTATATTTACCACTAATGTATAATACATAATGCAGAGTGCAAATTACATTATTTTCAAATACATCCAGAGCAATATACTTGTAATGTTTCACTGTATCAAGGAATGGAATCTCCCTGGAACACTAAGGAAATTTGCATAGTCTTTGAAAATTGTCATTTAATGCATGACATACTAATATAGGGGGAAGGAGATCAGAATTTCTGTGCTGATTGTGGTACAGTATTTCATTTTATTTATTTATTTATTTATTTTTCATCAGTGATAATAGTTTCTGAGAGGTGAAGAAAAACCTGGATGAAAACCATAGTATTTTCACATGTGCAGAAATCCAGACCAACCTCATTGTCTTTCTTCACAGATGACCAGAATGATCATCACTTTGAAGTCATGCAAGTGAAAATAAAATAAATAAATAAAATAAAATAAAATAAAATAAAATAAAATAAAATAAAATAAAATAAAATAAAATAAAATAAAATAATAAAACGTGCTTAAATATGCTTATTGGTTTTGATTAGCTAATGGCTATTAGAATAATTGGCCCTCCTGAGAATGGTAGTTCTCATATTACTTGTTCATTTTTTCTTGGCATCCTGGGAATCTTTATTGTCAATTTCCAGTGAAATTTACTCTGGTTCAGTTGCTGGTTTTAACTGTCCTATGCAGAAAGTAGTGACTTTTCTAAGCTGTAGGTGTTAGGGTTCTGGATTTGACTTTTAGATCTGTGACTGGCTGTTGTGGTTTAACCCAGTTGGCAGCTAAACACCACACAGCTGTTCACTCACCCTCCCCCCTCCCTCTCTGGGATGGGGGAGAGAAATGGGAAAGTGAAGCTTGTGAGTTGAGATAAAGACAGTTTATTAAGACAGGAAAATAATAATAACAATAATGATGACAATAGCACTACTAGTAATAATGTGTACAAAACAAGTAATGCACAATGCAATTGCTCACCACCCACTGATCGATCCCCAGCCTAACCCCAAGCAGTCCGGCCCTCCTCCCCCCAGCTACCCACCCCTATATATAATTTAGCATGATGTCAGTTGGTATGGAATACCCCTTTGGCTAGTTTGGGTCAGCTGCTCTGGGTCTGTCCCCTCCCAGCTGCTAGTTTGGGTCAGCTGCACCCCCAGCCTGCCCCTTGGCAGAACAGAGTGAGAAGCTGAAATGTCCTTGGCTTGGTGTAAGCACTGCTCTGCAACAATTAAAACATCAGCCTGTTATCAGCACTCTTCTCATCCTAAGCCAAAACATAGCATTCTACCAGCTACTAGGAAGAAAATTAACTCTGCCCTAACTGAAACCAGGACACTGGCTTACATTGTATACTTGTTGTTCAAACCTCATATGCTTTTACGAGCCTACCTACAAAAGAAATCAAAAATCTACAGAAGAAATCATAACAGTCCTGTAAATGATGATGTAAGATCATGGTTATATAATCTCTTTTCACCTTTTTTATGTTCATTTAGCATATCTTCAAGGTCATTGTAAGTCACATTGACTAAAAGGGGAGAACTGTGAAGAACTGAAATGACATCATGTGGGATCTGTCCAATTCTCTGATGTTCTGTTAAACAGCAGCAGAAGCTTGCAAGCCCATCTGTTACAACTATCCTAGAGACACTAATTCTTGGTTATGGATGTAGAGTTTACTGAGATTTATCTCATTGTCCTCATACAAGACTGCTAGTACTGACTTCAGTAAGCTCCAACTTTCTAGATCATTACATCCGTTGAAAATAGTTATCCAGACAAAAGTATTAAAAGCTCCATCAAGACTCTGACATGGAATCAAAAGGTAGTCTGGTCCATGGCCTGCTTAATGCATGGTTGGTCTGTTCATGTGAATACATCCCAAAAGCAACTCTTGAAGAATGGGCCATAGTATTTCTCACCAAGAACAATCACATTTATGAAGGTAGAACCTTGAGCAAAAGAGAAGGAGAAAACACTCTTACTGTGGGTCAAACTGCTGGTTTACTAATCATGTTAGCTCTAGGAAAAGGTGGTAGATGGAGATGTTGCAAAGAATTTTTATGCACAGAAGCATTTTGTCTCCTACAACCTCCTTCTAGCCACCACCACCATTATCTTCTGCTTTCTCTGCAACTGCAGGCCGCATCTCACTGGGAAGCTGCTGACACTGGCAGAGCTCAGAGATACATGTATTAACCACACTATACTTTTCCTTCAGAAAGGCAAGGGCCCATCTTTAACTGTCCATTTTGCAGCATTACAGGTAGATTTGGACTAACTAGTTGCAGTAAAATCAGTAGGAAGTTTGCTGCAGTAAAACACTAAATATATTTGATAATCCTATCTTGTAGAAATGGAATTGTTGTTAATACAAGAGTAAATGTGTATTATGTCAATGCTATAAATATGAGGATAATGGAGGACTTGTTAAATGTGGTGCTTGTAAGCAGCAGCATTTTATCCAGTCAAAAAAAAAATAAAAAATTAATCGTCTTTTGAATTTGCTGATGAAACAGTGTAGAAATACCAGGGAAAAGTCTTGACAACTTTCTCTGCTACTTTGTAATTACACATTTGGAAACCAAATGGAATCTAGGATCTCAGGGTGCCCCACGCCCATGGAAGCATACATCTTATTGTCTGATGTGCTAGAACTGTCAGTAAAAGGTAGGTGAGGACAAGCTGTTGTTTTAAAATATACTTCTCTTAAATAGCCTTACTTTCCTTCTGAGCTGACTAGCTTTGTGAGTACTGTAAAGAAGATGGAAGCTATTCCAATTATCTAAAGAACTTTGGCAATAGATCTTACTGGCTTTAGACACTGTGAGATCTCAAAAACTAGTTCATAGCTATCTAGAGAAGCACAAAAGGAAAGAAAAAATCTAAATTGTCTTACACACTGTGAAGAAATAGATTTGATTTTCAAGAGCTTTGAGTATTTCAGAATCATATTTGTGACACTATGTAGACATGGATGAGATAGCGCTTACAATCTAGAGCCCCATTTTCAGAGGCTTCAAAACTCTATGAAAATTACTTCTAGGAAGATGTTGGAATAGTTCCTGATTTTTATTGCTTTAAAGGGCTTCTTGATAGATTTTCATAAGGTTCTTTGAGCTGCTTTTAGCTTGCTCAGATGGCAAGATTAAAATTATGATCTTCTGTGATTGAGAGAGATTGCCTAAATGTTTCTCTGAACTCAAAGCCAAGCAAGTTTTTTGTGATTAAAAGTTTTATGCCATTGATATTAAAAATATGGCCCAAAACTAAAACCTTTGTGTTAAATAGAGATAGCAGAATCCATTTGACCCATCTAACACCATCACTGAAATAAAAGAAGTTTGAAGGATATATATATATCAGTCCATTCCCTTGGGCCTGTTCGTATGGATTTCTTCACTTTTGCCCTCTTCTCAGGACTGCCCATGATAAACAGAACCATACTAAACAATAAACAGTGCAGATAGCCTGAGGCCTGAGTGGAGACAAACCTGCTAATGGTGTTGAAACAAAATCATGGAAGAAAATACACACCACAAACACTTAAAATAGTCTTGGAAAAATGGCTTTATAGGCATGGTATCATTGTTCTTTGTGTTCCTGACCTTAATGACAGTGAATGCTCAGGTTACACCAGGAAACATGCAGTGACAGATGCCAATGAGACATAGAAGGTTGTCTATGCTGTCCATGAGCCACAGGCTAGCATTTGTGAACACTTTCGAGGTCTTTGCATAACAAGTTACTGAGCAACTTCTCTTTTTCCTCTTCTTTAAAAACAGGTGGAAGGGTGAGAAACTAAATAGTTGCAGTGCTAGTATTCAGCCTACCCTACACCTACATGAATGATTGGTGAAAGATATACAGTTTGGGAGGATTAAAGAGGTGAGACAGAATTTTGGATTTTTTCACTGTTGGCCCTAGAACTGAGGCGATCAGCCTGGGTAGAGTTTTTTGATATGTCAAAGCCAGTTGTCACCTGGACTCCATGGAGAAGTGGAGGCAACTGACCCTTCACTGCACAGATCTCCATAGCATTATTTCCCTCACAGAACAGTGAAGAAATAGAGAGAGAAGACTTGTGTGCTTGGTTCCATGCACACACCTCTCCAGCTAGGGGCTTCTGTGGCAGCTACTGCCTGGTTGCACAGCGTCTGAACCGCAGTCACTTTGCAAGACAAATCTCAGCTTCCTCACTTAACATGGAACTGAAAACTGGATAAATGTTTATGGAGGGCACACTCTTGCCCTCCATATAGTTGCTAGTTTATTATTTATTTTATTTTATTTTATTTTATTTTATTTTATTTTATTTTATTTTATTTTATTTTATTTTATTTTATTTTATTTAAATAGTAAAATAAAATTTATTTAAATAAAATAAAATAACGCTATATCGTACCTAATAACTGCATGATTCTCAGGAGCTCAAATGATTTCTGCATTAATTTCTGCCTGCTGATATGTGGATTGGCAACATTTGACTGTCAGCCTCCTTTTGAGTAACGGATTCAGTGTGGAAGGCCAGGATGTACACGGTATTGTATCTCATTGCTCAGTTTCACGATGACTGTATAGTGGAGGGTAAAACTCAAAGCACTAAGTTTTAATTTAAAGCAAGCTGAATTTCTTAAGCTGTGTTTTCAAGGTTAGTTTATCCTTTCATGGATGGCTGCTCCCATCTGTCTTTGTGTTAGTAAATGCCCCACAAAATCACTGATGTTTGTGTTGTGTGTGGAGCATGAACAGTAACTATTTTAGCTTTCTATCTTTAATATAGAGAATGGATCCTCCTCAAACCATGACCTTTCTGCCTGTCTTTCAGATTTCAGCCTCGTAGCAAAGCTAGGTTTGACTGGCAAATCAAATTAAGGACAACAGTGTATAGGCTCTGAATTTTGCAAATTGAGAGAAACAGAATTAATTCACAAGCACAAATATTTATTTGGTGACCTCATTCTCCTCTCCAAGGTATCTTACTGCAAATTGAGGTGACCTATTAGCACAATGGAAGAGTAGAAAAGGCATGGTTTAGATGAAATCTCAGGAAAATGCTCTTTAAACAGATATTTCCTCATTAATGACAAGAATGAAGAAAACAACAACAACAAAGGTCTCAGCTGCCAAAAGGGAAGGAGAAAGGTACAAGCTTTTCCAAGATGAGATTTAAACTCCTGGACTGTTTCCCTTTCTCTCAGCTGCCAACGTAGAAGCCTGTACGTTCAATAATGAGCAATGCTGGTGAATAGACCCTGTGTTGATGGACTGATTTCAGTCAAAGGGTTTTAAACAACCAATCTTAACCTTTTTTCCTTCCTTTTCCAGATAAGAAGCAGGAAATCTTAAGCAATCAATTTTAATTTTGTTTTACATGTATACCTTTCTTTTTATCCCTAAGAAATTCATATATTCTTTTTCCTTTTCCTTATCTTTTTATTTTCCTTTTCTTTTTTTTCTTCTTTTTTCCTTTCCCGTTTTCTTTTTTTTTCCTTTTCTTTTTCTCTTTCTCTTTCTTTTTCTTTTTGTCATGCTAATCAGCAAATATGCATGCCTCTCCCTGTATGCTTACAAGAACTTTTATTTTTGTTACAGCAGGAGTGTTAGCCCTTCTGGCCCTTACCATCTTCTATCGAGGAATGGACTGCAGCACCCATTTGCTGAAAACTGTGCCACTACCCCAGCTTTAAGGGTTGCCATCTTCCTGGGAATCAAGTTATTTACTGCTTATCAGTTATATTATAAGTACCTTATGAGAAAAAAAAAAAAAGGTGATTATTTTTTGTAAGCTCAGGTAAGAAAACAGCAACAGCTTGTGTAGAAAAACTGCATAGAAATAATTGAAAAACCCTAACCCATGAAAAGCATTTTTTATTAGTTACCTGCATTACCTGCATATTACCTGCATTTTTTATTAGTTCCAAAATATTTCTCCCTCTGTGTGTTTTCATTTGACATTCATCATACACTTAGTTGTTGTGTTTGTTTTTTTGTTTTGTTTTTAATCAGAGTTTTTTGACCTCTTCTAGGAAGAATCTGGCTTTCATTTTAAAAAGGAAAGAAACATCATTAAAAGATTTCTGAGTTTTTAATTGAATTAAGCTGAATTATATTGTATATATTAGAAAATAATCCATTAAATATATATGTTTATTTACAACTAATACAAAAAAGGATATCTGTTGCAATTTCTGAATGGATGGATTATACCTGATCATAGGTGGACTTTACAAAGAGTTTTATAATTCATAATTTGAGTATAAACAATTAGGATTTCATTAGAAATATCTTTTTTTTTTTTTTCCTATTGATTTTTAGTCATTTTGCCCTACATTTGAAAGCTGATTGACATTGTGACCCATATGGGAGCATTCAAGAATCTCCAAGAATAACAAGCCTGGCGGAAATATTTAATGATAAAGCCTATTCTAACATGTGACAGTGGTAAAACCTCTTGTGGCCATCTGGAAGAGAAATTGGTATGTGAAACTGAGAAAAACAATGTTGCTAATAGGACAGATGCAGTAAGCAAAAACAGGAGCAGAAATAAATGTACATTTGGGTCTCTAGAAGATTTAATAAAATGTTCAAATCAGAGCCCTGAGGGCACTAAGGGGCCTTGAAACCCAATTTCAGCTCAGGCTTGAGCCTCCTGTCCCTGCCTGAGCTGTCTGTCCCCAGTCCTGCCTGGCACATGGTCCCCTTGGACCTGTGCTGCAGTCCTGTCTCCAGTCCTGTCTTCAGACCCAGCTTCTGCTGCTCCTGAGAAGAATCCGTGGATGGCTGCTGGGCCAGGTTCACCACTTTGCCCTGCCTGGGCCTGTCGGTGGGCCCACCTATCAGCACCCACCTCTGCCTGTTGTGTTCAGGTGCTCAGGAGCATGCCCTCATCAGTGAGAGCATGGCATGGGCTGGGTCACTACCTGCTCCCAGCTCACTTCATTTATGAGCAGCCTGTCCTCACTGCTCCCAGACTATTCAAAACAGGATGATTTTTTTTTCTTTTTCCTGGCTTTCATAAATTCCTATGTGATGTATACATAATACTCAGAGAAAGACAAAAAGCTGAGTGTAAGCACATCAAGAATGCACAATACTCAAGGGAAAGGCAATCCAACAGCTACTGAGACTTGGAGCCTGTATGTGATAATACTGTCCCTGGCAAACTAGAGGCAGATGAAAGAGAGAATCAGGATAATCCTCTCAACTGCTAAGAGACCTTGATCATGTAACACAAGCGCCCCAAACAGCAGAAAATGTTCTTTATTCTTGGTTAATGTTTAAAGGCTTCAAAGTGCAATACTGCTATGGCTGTGATTGAAAAGGACAAATTCTGCTCACAAACACACATCAAGGTTTTCCTGCTTATTTTCTACTCATAGCATTCTTTGCTCAAAATACTGACAAAGCTGTTGCTCAGAGAGACAATGACAGTAGCTGAACACTATTTAATTGACTCTTGGAGCTTAGGTCCAGCAGGATAATGCAAAAGCTTCATTTTGCCCTAGGTGGGTTGTAGCACTCCTGTGTCTTTCCTGTTAACACCCTTGGAAAACATTTTAACAGTCCAGGTAATGTAAAGGTGGGAAGATTCCAGCCTACACAGCTTTTTTGCATGCTGTATTCCCACTTCAAGGGAAATCCTGGCTCTAGCAAAAGTATAGCTTATTTGGGAGCCAAACATGCGTTTTTAAAATTTTGCTACATACATAGATTTCTGGAAGCACTTTGATTTGGAAAAATCTAACAATTTGTTTGATTAGCTGGGGTATTTCTCTAAGAGAACAAAAATAGCTATATTGATTCTTGGATGCTCTTGCCATGAAGCTGCTTTAGATTCCCCAAGATGCTCTTTACTCCTGGGAGTAGCCCTGGATCTCATCCTCTACAGAGGAACTAGAACTCTGAGATTTGTGGTAACATCTCAGGAGCACAGAAATTCAGAAAGTCTCTGAAACCAACTTGCATTTCAGGAATGATTTAAGGAAATAAACATGATTTTTTAAGCAGCACTTCCTAACCAAAACCAAAAACAACAAATAAACAAAACCCAACCAACAAACCACCACGTGCATTTTTTGCTTCCATTCCCTGATCTTTTTGGTAGGTTATAATAGTGCTGGGACCAAACTAGTGACCTTGTGCTGCTGTGAGCACGTGGGAAAACAGATACTGTAAACCAAACATGACTTCTGACCTGCAGTGTCTTTCTGGCAGGAGACTGACTTGGAGGGATCAAGAAAGAGGAAAACTCTGGTGTCCTATTAAGGTGTTTTGGTAAAATCTTCCATGAGTGGAAAAGGTGTTAGGGAGGTAGGGAGCTGCCCACTTAGCACACAGCTTGTGCCACCCCAGTGGGGGAACCTCAGCCCCCTCTCCACTGGCACAGCACTTCCCTCAGTGCTGGCCTGATGTCGCTAGGTTTCATGGTTGCCCTTGTAAAGGACTGTGAGAGTTGGCCCTTAGGACTTGCTCTCCATAAACTATATAACCATCTGAATCTGTACTGACATCTTTGCTGATTCCCTTCATGGCTAATGAGGGCAGCATGGGATCTTTTCCTAAATCACATTCTCCCAATATTTTAAATTCCCTCTCACAGAGCTTCTGGTAGAAACAAGCAATTTTAACAAAACAATCACAGATTCACTAAGATGGTGACTTGGAGCATGAATCTCTCTAGGTTTATTATCCTTGTCACCACATACATTTTTTTTCTCATCTTAAGTAGCTCATCATTTATATGGTAGGATAAATTCAACCAGATATTCTGGTCTCAGAATAGAAGGTGGGACTGGGACTGAATTTGTACACAAAGAATGAAAAGTTTGAAAGTTGGCTCCAGTGGCATGCTTTAATCTCAGGGTATTCTGGGAAGGATCCCAATTTCTTATGAAAAGAGATTTCTCTCCTTCCATACAAAGGACTCGATTAGGTGGTGCTTGGGCAGCAACAGGTGTATCCTGCAGGTTTGGGTGTCAATGCATTTCTACCGTCCAGAGAGAGGACTTGCACATATTGCTCCTGAGTGTCCATGGCTGGCAACTGCAGTGTTCCGTCCTCAGCACAATGACTTCTGGAATCATTTTCTTTTATTGCACGTGTCTCACTCTTTTCTTCAAGGCACTGGAACATCTATCCTGAATTCCACTAAGCACCAAGATAGCAGCTCTGTTGGTCTCAAGCATCAAACTGTATCATCCTGAGAAACTAGACCCTAGTTTCTTACAAAGCAGTCTAGGTCTAGACATACAAAGAAACACAGAAAATCCCAGGAGTCAAGTTACTCAATATTTTGTTGAATCTGTGAGAGTAGTACCTAAGTCATTAGATAGACTTGTCCCTCAGGTATACTGCATAAATGGATAATGTGTAATAGGTAGTCATAGATTAATGAAGTTCATGTGGAGTACCGAAAAGATTTTCCCTTGAGGACCACAATTAGCTTTTGTGTACTTCAAGTATAGTCAATCCATAGCACTTTATTCTCCTTATAGTTGCAAGGTCTAATATTAGCAATATTGAACTGTGATGGCTAGAAGAATTAGGCAAGAAGGAGAAAAAATGCATACATTTGTACAACTCTTTTTCCCAGACAAACCCTTCTTCATCCCATTCCAGTTGGTTTTCCTTTTATAGGAGTCTTATTACTATTATTTGCACTTTTCACAGAAATACAATGAATGCCATCTTCACAGTAAGATGCTGCTGCCCTTTACACTACTTCTTGATATTTGAGAAACAGTTTGTTATTCAGATATTGAAATAACAGCACAGTTGTGAGATTTAACACCATTGGGTGATATTTCAAGCTTCAGAACATTTTATGTTTCTTTAGGGGTCTAATTTTCAAGGTGATTTGATTCATTTTTGCTCCTGTATTCCCATAGCAACTGTAGCCAGAAATGTCTTTTACCGCTTGGGCAGGCTAAAAGGCTGCAGCCTTTTCACTACGATGCAAGACTACATACCGGGTCTGGTGGTGACATCTTTGTCACAGGGAGTGCTGATGCCTACTAGGACTAAGCTTGCAGACTGCCTGGAAACTGTACCTAATTCAAAATGCAGTGGTCTGCCAGCACAGAGATGAAAAACATTATACTAATCTCTAAATTGTACATTGGCCACTCATTGGAGCCTGGTTTTTATTCGGTGCACTGGTCCTTATCTCTAAAGCCTTAAGATTTGGCTGACTCTGAGAACATCTATTTTCTGCCTGCTAGCATGAAGCCTGCAGCTGATGAATTTTTTAGACTTTTCAGCTCTAGACTGACAGACAGAGGGGGCAGGGGCACAATGCACAAGTTACTTCCCGTTTCCCAGTTTCATCTCCTTTTGCCTTCCCAGCTGCAGTATACTAATTCAGATTTTCCTCTTAAAGAATATGGCTGAAAAAATTCTCTCACACATGCACTCAGGACAGGGATTTTTTTATTACTTTTCTATAGAAGAAAGAGTCATGTCATCACTGGTGAAAGTACTATCAGCTCCTTTTTGGAAGAGGTCTGCTGTAATAAGTGTTTTTAAAACGTCTGTAGTAATAAGCAGAAATGGAAAACAAACATTCTCCTCTGTTTTAGCTCATGATCCAATAAAACCTAGTTGACACATTTATGCCATCCAGCAGCTTTTAGTTCACAAAAAATAAAAAAAAATAAAAAATAAAAAAAAAGAAAGGTTACTAAATGGACACAACAAAAGGATAACTTTACGTCAAGGTTTTTTTGGTGAGTATTCACCAAATACAATACAATACACTATTCCTTGAGTACTGTATAAATACCATACCTTCAGCAAGCAACAATAGATACTAATGCAGTTGTGTCATTTCTAGATTTCAGCCTGTTATACAATTAATTTAAATGTGGCTAATGTTGCTTCCACCTGTAACCATAGTGAAAACAATGGATTTATTAAAATAACACATGCTTAAACAGTTGCAGTAGTGAAGACTTAAAGATCAAGAAGATATTTATTACATATATTTCTTCAGGTTTATTTTTCTTCTAGCATTTTCTACTACTCTTTGCATGTCTAAATCTTTATGTATACATATAAATATGCATACAAATAAAAAGGTATACTAAAAATATATACAGCAGCACCTAAAGAAGCCAAAACCAAGACCAGAGCCTGTATAAAAAATGATAAGAGAATGCAGATGGATGCAGCACATTTGTGCTGAACACCCATCTACCTTACAAGTCAACACACACCAATATGCAGAAGAGAGGAGGCTTTGTATCAGAAATAAAGAAAACTGCCCTCCTCACAGATTCTTTTCTTTTGATTGTGCTGAAATTAATCAAGATTACGGAAACAATCAGCCATTTCCTTCCAAGTATCATTAAAGCTAAGTGGAAAGTCTGAGATGAAACTCACCCTATCTACAGGTAGAAGATAGCTATTCACATTCAGCTCAAGATGAAGGGTTCCCACCTCTTGTGCAAGATTATTATTATTATTATTATTATTATTATTATTATTATTTTGTATCTGGCTGTGTTTTATAGCAGGTTGTTTTCTCTGAGGAAACTCACTTTTATCAGAAAATGTTAGATTTTTGTCTCATCGTGTTGAGATAGCTGTGTCCAATGCCTACAGACCTCAGGAGATTTGGGTAAGGGAACAACTAAGCTGTGGAACCATGCCAATCTTGGCACTGAGCTGAGAGCTTGACCAAAGAAACCGGGTAGATCTAAACATTTGCATAAAAAAGGCTTCATATATCTGTGGAATTTTAATAATGTTTTGGATAATATGTAGAGATTTTTGGTTCATTTAGATAGCCACAGAATGAATGCTGGAACTCAGTTCACAAGTCTGGTCTTGGCACTATCTTTTCTGCTTCTAGTTTCAATTTTGGCATCTGAACCCTTTCTTTTGTGAAGTCCAAGAACTAAATTCAGATAACTGAAACCATGCTCAGTTGGTGTATAGTCTTGAAGCAGTCTAAAATTTATAGAAAATTAGTTTTTTTTAATAAAATGTCCCCATTGTATCTCATAACTCTGAGCACACTGTGTGCTCACTTTAACTGGTGATATCTGGTGCTAGTCAGGTTTAATTGTAGCTGCATTGGAAATCTGTAATATTTTTTAATTCATTTAGTTTGAATTAATCTCCTCTAACAAGCACTCAGAATAGCCCTATTCCCTCTCAGGATGTTGGCCACAGAGCCATTGTTGTGACTCATTATTGAGAACCCTTTTTCTGCTCAGCAAAATTGAGACAAAGGAATGCCTCATCAAGTTTTTACTGTTCTGCTGCCTTGCATTTATAAAGCTCATATGAATAGGCTATATGCAAAAGTCCTTCCTGTACAAGGTCACCCAATTAACATCTAGTGCACAGAACCATTAAGTTTGATTAATGCAATGCTTTGCTTTAAACTTTTTTCATCTAAAAGCTTTTTTAAATTACTAGTAATATTTCTGAGTATGGTTGCAACTAATTTATAGTAATTAGAGGAATAACATCCCTGAGTCTTGTGTACCTACATATATTTAGCTCATCGATATTTCTGAATGTATAAACATCAAAATATCTTTTTAAATTCAGTCCTCACTTTCTCATCGCTTATGTTTCTTCAGAAAATTGCATTTTTTTTTTTCCTATCTGCTTTCTGTTGTCTCAGACTGTAAATTGTTTGGGGTGAGAATTCTGTTTTATTTTATATCTATCCAGTACTCAGAATAACTGGACACTGATTTTTCTGGTAGCCATTACTAAAATAATTATTTAGAGAAGACCAAAAACAGGAGCTGTGATGGATGTCTGCTCACCTTCCTCCATCTAGAGCATGTGTTGCAGTGGAAAGTGAAAGGAGAGGAGGAAGTGTAGTTACTTGTAACATTACCTCACTCACCTACTTCCTCTTTTCCCTTTTCTACACTACTATGATGGTAGCCCAGCACAGGACTGGATATTTGATGCTGCCAGAGAATACATGGTAATATCATTCCATAGCTCCATAGAGATTATACCTCACAGAGGTCATCCAGTCAGATGCCTTGCTAAGTGAGTGAGTTCTCTATATTTAAATCACAAAGCAGAATTAAACTGAAATACTTCTTTTCTCAGAAGATTTAATTGTTGCATGCTATGTGCAGAGAATAGGAGATTACCAAGCACTGCTGATATTCGAAGTTCCAATAGCTGTGTAGCAGGGAGTTATTCAGGTGGTCACAACAAGGAAACAACAGCATGTAATGTGGAGAAAAATAAGAACTTCTCCTTTTTGCTTGCACTTCTGTGACAATACCAAATCAACTCACCAGATAAGGCCAGCACACATAGACAGGGCTTGCAGACTCAGTTCCTAGGACTACTGTGTTCTACCCCTTGCTCTGTCTGCTTACAGATAGCTTAATGTTTTACAGGAACACAGGGAAACAAACAAACAAACAAACAAACAAAAAAAAAAACACCTTAGAATACATGCAATCTATCATGGGGAAAAAGAATCATTTCTGATCCTTGCCTAGGTGGACTTGGGAGAGTTACGTTTTCCAAGGCATTTGAAAAATATATTTAAATTCTCGTTTCATTGACAATCATAAAGGTCACTTGAATGATCATGCAGTGCTTAACTACCCTAGCTGTGTGATCACATTGATCACACAGTATTAGAATACAGACTCTCTTTATGAAACATTGGAGCATATTCTCTGTTATAATTATTATTTATAGTTAAGGCTTTAGTGAAACAGTTATAAGGGAATACTGACAGCAGTTGACTTGGTAGCAGACCCAAATTGGCTATAATTGCTGTGACAAATCAATTTCTCTGAGATTATTGCTACTGTAAAACTAATAGTCACTAAGAGTAATATGTCATTAAAGATGGCTCTGTATCAGAGCTTAGTAGTTAAGAAGTTAAGATATTAAACAGAAATAGAGCTGCTGGTAAAAACGACATAAAAACTCTCCCAAAAGGTCAACAATCAAAGAACAAATGAAAATGAACAATAGTAAATCTTGATAAAATTTTGAGGGTTACAAGAACACAAAAATCACCAGGCATACTTCCACACAAAGGTAGCAAACTGAATGCCCGAAGCATTCTCAGTCATTAAGCTCCCTGGTCTTCCAATGCTGTGGGAGTTGTGCTGTCATGTCATTAATGGTAGGGCAAGGGAGATTTCTGGAATGACACCACAATGAAACAGTAAATGTGGCTCTTTCACCTGGACTAACTGAAACACATTAAAACAAATGTCAGGATCAATCAGTGCAATATTCAGAATTTAGCTTCAAATTTCTGTCTGTTCCAAACAAGCCTTTTCAGTGCTGTATCTGTAGTTCATGCCACAACAATTTTGGCTTCTGGTTTGGCTTCTTGATTTATCACCCATAGATCTTTTGGTCAGTTTTCAACCCAAGAGGATCCACATCACTTTTGCCTTCAAGAAACCAGGCTTTGAGAAATGAAGGATCACTGTTCGCTGAGCAGCTTGGTCATGTTCCTCTGCTTGTATCATTACTCTGTAAAAGGGGAAAACATATATGAATAACTTTACATTTGGAGTATTCTCTTCTTCATGTTGTCCAAGCAACACTGGATGCTGAGAGCTTTCCTTAGAGTACAGGTTTCTGAATATGTCAGAACATTATGAACCAGAGACAGTTCAATGACAACTTATGCTACATGTTTCACAGATCTGTTTTCCTCCCATCCCTTAGAGTACAGAGTACACTTCACTGAGTTATTAGTTTATAGAGGTGTGGAGGGTGAAGCCTGTTGGGGTGAATTTCTTGGTCTCTAAAACATGATAAATCTTCCCACATCCATGTACACAACTAGAAAATCTAGAAGCTTACCAAGGACTTTTTCTCAAAGCTTGTATTTAAAAATGTTAAGTAAAAGCTTTTAAAAATTTGCAAAGTTTAAAATATCACTTCCTATATCTATCTTTAAATATTTTGGAGATACTGAAACAAGTTGTTTTGCAGTGTTCATGGTTTATTTATCTTAAATAAACTAACTAGCTCAGATTAAAGATGAAATTATTTTTTTGACACACTTGCCTTTCAGACAAGTACAACAGGGAAATATTAAAATGGTTTTGTAACTACATGTGACTGCAAACCACACTTAGTTGGATTATTTCCTGCTTTCCCTATGAGAAAATATAAATTTATGCAGATTATAAAATCATAACAGTAAAATCAATGCTAAAAAAGGGACGGCATATATAAGAGAAATATGTATGTAGCAAACAGGAGGGAAGTGAGAACTCACTACCACAGTGTTCAGCTTATTCATAACCAACTTAATTAAACTGCAGGGTAGAAAGGAGAAAGAAGGTCAATAGCTTTTGCTGTGAAATACATTTCACTTTTACTTTATTCATAACTTTTTGAAGAATGACTCCTCATCTCCTTAGATGTTGCTGCAACACATATCCTCCTATCTCACCAGCCCCTGTTTCTATGCATTTTAAAATGCTGTCATTCAGATATTGCTTTCCAGACCAGGTCAAAATAAGGTCCACAAAAAGCATGACTGCAAGACTAAAAACCACACAAGTTCAAGGAATATGTTTGAGTTTTAATTAAATTTGATCAAACCAGCAGATTAAATCCTTATCCATTCTTGAGATAGGATAGCAGGAAATGTTGCAGCTACCTCCACCTTGTTTTCTTGAAGGAATGTTGATGTAAGAAAAGGATAGAAAGCTCCCATCTCACTTGGACACTGACCGAAGAGAGCACAGTTGTATTCACTGGGCCTCTGCGTAGCAGCAGGAAGAAATATTGCTACCTAACCATGAGCTTTAATTAATCAGACCTGAAACAGTATGGACTGCATATTTTAGTAACTCTTCAGCCCTGGAATCTTAACAGAGTAGACAAAAAGGGGGAGTTTAGATATAGACCTGTCAGGCTACAGAAGACTAATGAGAATTTTATCCATTAGGATGCCAAGTACTGACTTGCCTCTGGTGTCAATCACTGTTCAGCAGAAATCTGTCAATACATAGCACAAATGGGTAATACTGAATAGTTATTTTTCTGCAGATCAGTATGTCTTAACATATGATGTTGTATCTTTAAGATATGTTCAATTTCACAATCTAAAAAAAATAAAAATTAAAAAAAATTAAAGATAGAATGCAAATAACACAGGTTTCAGGTGTTGGACAATTTGACAATTCAGGTGCTGGTAGCTTATGGGAAATTAAAACATTAGACTGCTTTCTGGAATAGTCTCCTGGGGCCTATTTTATAGCTGTTTTGCAGAAGGGTGTTTTTCTGTTTGTTTCTTTGTTTTGTTTCTTTTCATATAATAAGACATGAGCTTTAAAATTATCACATCATATAAACGTTAGCAGTCTCCAAAACTGTCTTGTTTACTTTTCTTTTCACATCAGAAAATGGATCTGATGATGCTTTGACTGAAGTCAATAGAATTATTCCCATTCAATTACACCCTAAACCTGCAATGGGATTTGCTAATGCGTATAATGTCAAAGACGGCAAAAGTGATGAGCAAATGGTTTTTATGATACAGTCAATCATAGAATCATAGAATATCCGGAGTTGGAAGGGACCCTTAAGGATCATCAAGTCCAACTCTTGACACCGCACAGGTCTACCCAAAAGTTTAGACCATGTGACTAAGTGCACAGTCCAATCTCTTCTTAAATTCAGTCAGGCTCGGTGCAGTGACCACTTCCCTGGGGAGCCTGTTCCAGTGTGCAACCACTCTCTCTGTTAAGAACTTCCTCCTGATGTCAAGCCTAAACTTCCCCTGCCTCAGCTTAACCCCGTTCCCATGGGTCCTGTCGCTGGTGTTAATGGAGAAAAGGTCTCCTGCCTCTCGACACCCCCTTACGAGGAAGTTGTAGACTGCGATGAGGTCTCCCCTCAGCCTCCTCTTCTCCAGAATATATAATAATGAACTTTTCTTTTCTTTTTCTGGAAGGCCTTATTTCAGAATCAGGGACATACTCACTACCAAATATGTATTTCAAAAGGATTAATTCTGCAACCAAGACTCAAGCTAAACATCCAAAACTTGTTTCAGACTGGCTTCTGTGGCATTAAGTGATACCTGCAGTTTATGAAGATGGCACCATTAGAGCTGATGTAAGTGATAAGCATCAATAACAGAAGGAAACAGATAAAGAGCATTCTAAAGACAACAGAGTGCCAAGAAATGCCTTCAAAGAAATCCTGCCCTCCCTGTTCTTCTATAGACAGTGTTAGAAAAAATCATCACTGGCTGATTCATAAGTCTGAAAATAATTCTGTCTATCCCATAGCATGACAATGGTAATAAGATGGATTCTGCAGCTCTAATCCACCAAGACCACCAAGAAAAAATATCTCAGAATATTTCTGCCTGTCAGGCAAACGGGATCATGGCCTGAAAATATTTTGAATATGAATGTTGAGAAACAGATGGGAAGGAGCTGTACTCACAGGTTGTTGTTTTTTTGTTTGTTTATTTTATTTACCACTATTAATACTGCCTGAGATTCATCGCCATATATTTTCCCCATATATGCAGGTAGCACTTCAGTTTACGAAAGCGAGAAGTGTAATATACTGCATGACATTTTCCTTTCTAATCTGTTTAGAAAACTCCATCTTTATAATCTTGGTTTTATTATCTGATGACCATATACTAGAAAATGTGATGTGTTTATTTCCACTGGTGTGGGAGATGCTGAGTTATTCATTCTTCCTCCATAGAATCCCCCAAATGATATATTGGCTTCACTTAATCCAGTATTCGGATTAATGTAAACTCTGATATCACTTTTTGAAGGTGGTGGCAAATTCTGATAAAGTGAAAGAGGCTACTGAAGTGGTTCTGACTTCAGCCAAGAGATGAGAAAAAGCTGAGAGAGAAAAGAGAGGGAGGCAGAAGCAGAAGATGTCCTATCAACATGTCTCTGAAAGAGACTGGCAGAGGGAGTGATGCCCTCAGAAAAGCTGGGGAAAAGAGTGGAAAGATGCAGGCTTCCTCACACTACCAAAGGACAAGGTCTGAGAGGATCTCAAAATGTGTGAATCATTATTAGTTTAGGAAGGTAAGGATGAATGTGACCTATAGCATCTATTTTCTTTGCATGTACTCTTGTTAATCCAAGAGCTTGGGGCTGAACATCCTCTAACTGAAAGCATATACTTTAAAAATCACTTCTTTCTTTCATTTCATTCATATATTATCACACTTAGTTTGCATTTTGAGATGACAGCAGGTGCATTATTAATTCTGACATAGAGATGAAATAACCATTTATCATCCCTGCTTCCTTCATGACCTTCACCTAGACATTTTCTTAAGATAGTTTTGAACATTGCAAAATGCCTTGTCCTGTCTGAAAACTACAGTAACTAGATAAATGCAATGGGAGATTGTAACTAGCATGATGGAAACAAACAATAATTTGTATTTCTTGTGTTCAAAGAAAATGAGATGCATAGATGAGAAATTAAAAACAAGTAGCTTGTTTTTAAATAGAGGTCAGAAAAAATTTACAAATAGATCGCCTCATGCAAACTACTTATGGAAATATTACCTTCATTCAAGACATGCAGATGAATTTTCAACCTACATGAAGCTTTGCTTTGACCCCTGCCTTGCGGCCAAGATGTAAACTTATGTGTTATATACCATGATATGCCTTATTGTTTCATATGCAGCAGGCCTAAGTTGGTCTTTCAGTGCAGGAACAATCAATGAAAGTCTTGAATTACTGCAGAAGTTTTAGTATTGAAGCATCTGCAAGTGGTCAGGTTTTAGCTCTGAAGAGAGTCATTATTTGAAATATTTTCAATGTTGGCATTATTCAGAATATTCTGTTTATTTCTTAGAAGGTGGAATAAAAAGTACTGATTCTTGTAACTATTGCAATAAATATATTTTAAAATTGTATTTACTTTGCTGTAAATTTTTATTTTACAACTGTATTTTAGGTTATTAGTCTCTATTTTAAAAACAAATAGCCTTTGGCTTTTTTTTTTTCTTTTTTTCTTTTTTTCCTTCAGCTTAATAAAATATACAAGACAAAATTGAAAAAAAAAAATTGTTCATGTCAAACTGGAAGATATTGCTTTCTGTTTTACTGCATGAGTGTTAGATGTGCAAAATGCTGTATCTGAAATCTTGAATGGTCTTCAGAGATGTGTAAGTACCATAGGTAGCCAAAGGTAACTCTAGGATTATGTTTTTTTTTTGCTTTTTTTTTTTTCACAGTTAATCTTTCTCCTGCAGCTGGACTTGAATTTCAAAACAGACTAGATCTGTGCTGTATGATGTGTGCTGCTCCTTCAGTTGTTAGCAGCCAAATATCCTTTTAATCATCTATTCTCATTTCTATGATAAAACAGCTTCCGGTTGCTTGCAATTGAAAGAAACAATTATACATCTGACTATGATGACACATCCATTTTTAACAAGATTTACTGTGAGTTAAATGATTGTCCCCTGTACAAATGTGTTTCAGGAGTTTGAGAAAGGAGTTATCCATCAGGAAGATCATCAGACCTTTAAATGAAAACTCATACACTGAGAGAAGCAAAATACATGCAATAAGTAATAAAATTGAACTGGGTGTCATACAGGCAGCTACGGTTATCCTATATGCTTACTTTGTTCAGAGCAATATTTCTCGATTTGTTTAAAGCTATTTGCATGTAAACAGGACCTCCCCTTCTCCCAGCCCACCCCATTCATAACTGATCATCCACTTGCTGTGCTCACACGTTTATTGCCATATTTATTCTCTGACTCTATCTGCCAAAATAAATACTTAACACTGGCAAACAGTATCCATCAGCATACATTTAAACATAACAATTACTGTAAAGAGGCTGGCGAAGACTAGTAACTGAGACATTTCAAAATTAGGCTGGGCAAAGCACCAGAGAACAGTATATGCTGTAGGAAAGTACTTTGGTAGAAGGCAAAGAGCAGATGACCTAAAACCTTTATCCCCAACAAGTTTTTGCAGTAATTATTTGCAATTACTTGTACTTAGTGATTTACACGATCTCCAACATAACAAAAGTCATAAATGTCACAGATGTTTTTGTTTAAATCAGTTGTGAAATATTTCATTGAATCACTGGGAATGTTCAGTTTTAGACACATCTTAAACCCAAATTATTTCAATGGATTTACATATTCATTGAATACACATTTCTATCTCCATTTGAATGACGAAAAATTCTTATTCTTCTTGTAACTTACATGAATATAACTATTTAAAGATTAAGTCGTTCTCCAAAACAAAGAGTTTATAGTGAGTCACTTTTACCATACAAAACAATTCCCAAACCTCAAAGATTACACAGCAGGGAATCAGTAAAATTATACCAATACATAGAAAGAAGCAAGAATAAGTAGAGTATTACAAATTGTATAGAATTATCCACAGAATTAAAATGATGATTTTAATCATCACCCTTGATGTAGGGATTATAACATGAATTTGTGAATAAATTGTGAGCTTGTTCTATCAAAAAGGGTTTCTGACATTTCCATTTGACAATGACAATTTTAACAAGTTTTCATTTACTTTCATTTCCTTGCCCAGTTACAGTGAAGAGAGAGTAAGTAAAAGCAACTCTATTCTGCAAGTGAAATAAGATGTTATTCTTCCTTTTACTGACAGATTAAATGGGCAATTTTTTTTTTCAGGGGTAATGTATGAAGTCCCTATTGGTTTCAATAAGGTTTCGCACATTTACCCATAAGAAAATTGAGATATTTTATCCTGTACAGTTATACACGGTAAAGAAAACTGCTTCAAACAACAGCATATTTCTTCACCATGTGAAATTTCTTTTAAGATTATCTTTGTGTCAAGCCTAACCAAATTATTTCCAAAATGCTTTTTGGCTTAAATATAGTGATACCTATCAGCCATTTTGAAATGCTGCAATTTTATAGGGGCTAAATGTAAAGATAATAATAAATAACCTCTCTTAAATACCTGTGGAAGCTTCATGGCCATTTTCTTGAAGAATGTACTGTCTCCCTATAAAACAGATCTCCATACTCAGAACTTCACACAATGCTTTTGGCTAAGATCAAGAGGGCTGATAGCTACAGACTGTAAACCAGCAGCTACTTGATTGTTTATTGAAGGATGTTAGGTTAGATACAGGCTCTAAATGCTACCCCAAAAAAGTAACTATACACTGATTTTCTCCTCAAGAGATACACCTAAAATTATACAGATCTTGCCAAGGTGAGAAAATTACAGTGAAGTGAGTCCAGACACCAAGGTTGTAAGCTGAACACTGAATGTTTTCAAACATCATGAATGTCCATAGGAATCCAGTCACAAATCCACAAGTCCTCCATGTTCAGGAATGCTGTCATAATGACTAGCATCTGAGACAGAAATGTTCTGCCCCTGGGCAGAATACCTACCACTGTGAAACCTCAGAGGCAAGACACTGTTGATATAATGATCCATGCTCAGAAAAGTCAATAGAAATACAGCAATTTTCAATTGTTTGAAGATGTTCCCCCTTAGAAGGTATCCCTACTTCTAAGCTAAGAAATAAAACATGCAATCATCTTGCAATTAATATTTAAGAACTTGGTTTATGCCCTTCGAGGTGAGGAGACACGCTGTCTTACTTTGTTAACGTAAAATGTTTTTCTACTGGAAGACACATTGTAGCACGGAATGATGTGGTATTATTTGGGGACCATCACTTCTTATCTATTCTTTATCTGTCTAGAACAACACATATAGCTCTCTCATTCTTTAGAAATATTCAAGGTAATCAAGCAGCAAAACCAAAATGAAACAAAACAACCAAACAAAAAAATATATGCAAATTTTATATCTGCTCTGCTCCAGGCAGACTTTAATTAGGCCTGATGAAAATCTGTTAGATATGGTTTGTCCATTATAATGTTTACAGCCAAAATACTCAATAACCTCTCAGCTGCACCTACTGCTGTGGCCACTTTTCACCAAGTAATTTTTCTAAGGGAAGCAAGGATTAAAATCGAGATCCCAGACTCTGATACATCAATACAAACCTAGTTATTTACAAGTCAATAGAATTACTCAGATTTGGAAACATGTATCTGAGATCACAATCTAACACCATGTTCTACCTTGTTTGCTGGGGCAGCAACCATGTGTTTGAGAACTTGGGGGAATGTGCTGTCAACACATGTATTCAGCCCTTGGCTCTTCTGGAAAAATATTGTCATAGAGTCACTTGTTTTATGATTCTGCCAGATTATTGATTTCAGGAATGGTACTCTGCGTCATTTATTAACTATTACAGTAGAAAAAGTGATGAAGTGGGGAGAATTACAATACAACACAGCTTTTGTCAACCATCTGATTTTAATATTTTCAGCAAATAAATCTGAAATAAATGCATCTGGATCGAGAGACAAAGAATCATTTGTATGTTCACTAAGCAACAGCTTGACACTTTCTGTGATGAATTTGGTTTAAAACATCTGTTTCTACAGAATAGATGTTAATTTCTCAATTAATTGTAAAGTTCAAAAGACAAAATTGTCCTTTTAGGAGAAAATGCTTTCTAACATACTATTATAATGAATCACTCCCATCTGTCTATTTGCACTGCATTTTCAACCATAACTATAAATGATGTAGAGTTTAGGCTGTAGAGTTTACTCTGCTAAAGTAAAATGATAAGAATCATGACATCTAAGATACAATAGCTGTATTAAAACAAAAGCTTCTTAAAAATATGTTGACATTTTAGTGAAAAGTTAAAAACTCTGCTGACTCACAGCACATCCATTGATATCTCTCATAAAGTAAGAACAGAATTTACATCTGAGTGGTTTAAGTGGCCCAAAATTTTCTATCTTAATCAAAAGGTCATGAAAAATGTATGACTCTCAAAAATAAGCAATTTAAATGGGTACTGAATGATTTATAACAAAACTATAACAGATTACAATTCAACTGATTAACCAAACTACATTATATTTTGCTATTTTGTAGAAAGAAATGGTTGTAAAAGAGCATTCAGTCATTAAGTTCTCAGCAAGATTTATGAAACATTCAGTTGAAATGTACGTGGTATCTGTAGTTTGAACAGGAGACACTTCACCAAGTTATTCAGTGGAACCCCATCAAAATGACTTCAGGCTACAAAATTGATTTTGATTTTGCCAAATTTTCATAGCATATACAAATCAGAGCAGTTTCACAGGCTACTACATCATTGCTGTGTTGAAAAGTTGAAAGATATACATTTTCCAGGTTTTACATAACAAACTATCCTAGGATCACTCTTGAGTGCCTTGGCTGTCTCCTTTTGTCTTGTTACAATACACAAGGCATGGTGACACTATGCAAAATATATGTTGATTGACAGAAAACATATCTGACTGATGAGCTGTTTGTAGGTTGTTTTTTTTTTTTTTTTTTTAGATGGGAGATTTTGAGTGGTGGCCTTACACTGCTGTCAGGAGACATGTTTGTCAGAAGATTGTTTCTAATTGCCACTGACTTTCATGCCTCAGATACTTCAGATGGAGTTGAATGGGCTAGCATGTAACTGGAAATAAAATGAAGGTTTATTCTCTTCATATCAGAGCAGGAAGTGCTCCATCAGCTAGTGCAAAAGCAAATGTGCTTGCCTGGAGTTCAAACCACAAGGCAGTACATCTGTGATTTTTACAGTCCACTTGATTTTTGTTGCCTGTCTCCTCAAAATTACACTTTGTAAACAAATTAGACTAGGAAATATGTATGCCAGACAATATTTCTGCTGTAAAGTAATTCAAGTTCAGGATACGATACTAGCAGCTCAGGGCTCAGTTTCTGCATGTAGTGGTGACAGGTTCCCCCCTCTGCATTTTAGGGAGCTCTGAGACTCACAAGAGAGCTGGGGGAAGATCCCACCCCAGCATGGCAGCCCCACTGCACCTGCAGCTCTGGGCTTTGCCTCCCATAAGACTGTGGTCGGGATGGACCTTATCCTGATACTCCAGCTGTTTCCCAGAGAACATGAACAGGGGAGAAAAAGTTTCATTTCCTTTCCTTTGGCAATCCCTCTTCAGATTCATTCCCCTTGGAGCTATTGGCTTTGTCTCTTTTCTAACCTGTTGTGGTGGTTTTACCCGGCTGGGCAGCTGAGTTCCACCACAACCACTCTCTCACTCCCCCTCCTCAAAGGGAAAGGGGGAGAGCAAATATGATGGAAAGGGCTCAAGGGTTGAGATAGGGACAGGGATATCACTCTGCAATTATTGTCACAGGCAAAACAGACTCACCATAGGGAGATTAATGTAATTTATTGCCTATTACTAACAAACTAGAACAGTGAGATACTAAAAGCAAACTAAAACCACCTTTCTTCTAATCTACCCTTTTCTATGTCTTCCTCCTGAGCAGCACAGGGGAATGGGCAATGGGGTCTGCGGTCAGTCTCTAAAGCTTCATCTCCGCCGCTCCTTCACAGTCACTCTTGCTCCACGTGGGGTCTCTCCCACAGGATGCCATCCTTCCTGAACTGAGGAAGCCCCCTGCGGGAGCTGCCCACAGGCAGCAGCTCTTCAAGAACTGCTCCAACATGGCTCCATACCATAGGGTTCATCCATCAGAAGCAAACTGCTCCAGCATGGGTCCCCTATGGGCATCAGCTCCCCCCAGATCCCCTGCTCCTGTGTGGGCTCCTCTCCACAGGCTGCAGCTGGCCCAGGGCCTGCTCCTGCAGGGGCTCTCCATGGGCTGCAGCCTCCTCCACGCCACCTCCACCTGCTCCATCGGGGGCTCCTCCATGGGCTGCAGCGTGGAGATCTGCTCCGTGTGGGACCCATGGACTGCAGGGGGACAGCCTGCTCCACCAGGGGCCTCCACAGGCTGCAGGGGAAGTTCTGCTCTGGCCCCTGAGCCCTTCCTGTCTTCCTTCTGCACTGACCTTGGTGCCTGCAGGGCTGGTTCTCACTCCTTGCTTCCTCAGCTACTGTTGCACAGCAGTTTTTTTTTTCCCTTTAAATCTGCTCTTACAGAGGCACAACCAACATTGCTTATCGGCTCAGTTCTGGGCACTTGTGGGTCCCGTTGGAGCCAGATGAAACTGGCCCTTATCTAACATGGGGCAGCTTCTGGGCTCTTCTCACAGAGGCCACCACTGCAGTGCATTGCTACCAAAACCTTGCCACGTAAACTCAATATGCCTGTGTCTTCGGGTTAGGTAAGAGATTGGGCCCTATCCTGAAACCCCAGCCTATGGCCCAAAGGAGAAAGTCCTTGGAGAAAATATTTGTAAAGTCCTCTCTTACCTTACGCAGCTTTAAATCTTTTCTTTTTTTTCTTTCCATTCCTTTTTTTTTTTTATTTCTTTTTATTTTTTTTCTCTCTCCCTTTTCAGCTGGAACTCTTGTCTCTCTCCTGGACCGAAACATAAGCCTAGGTGTGAGATGAGCTGTACCCCGAGATGCCTAGCCGTATCACAGAGGAACAAACATGCAGCCTCCCCCATCATTTGTGTTCCCCCTTGCATCTCCACCATTACAGGCTTCATTTCTGTCTCTCCTAACTCTAATTTTAACCTTAATCATGGGCTAAGCATTAGCACTAGGCTGCCCAATATGGCCAAGAAGAGAGAATTTTGGGGAGATGATAATTCTTTTTTCACCCTGCCATGGGAAACAGGTCTTGCTACAAAGATGGTGTAATGGAATGTACATGTATCCGCATGCATCTTAGGCAAACCTGCAGCCTGTGTTGAGAAGGTCAAGCTGCCCTTCCTGGGCATTGTAATCACAAACTGAGACCTCTGGCCTATTCTTTACAGTGAAATCCTTAGGTAAAAGAAATGACCGTTAAAAAAAAAAAAAAAAAAAAAAAAAAAAAAAAAAAAAAAGAAAAGAAAAGAAAAAAAAAAAAGGTCAAAGCATGTTCCCAAATTAGAGCTTATTTGTACCAGAATTTCTTCTTTACAGGACTTTTTGATTGTTATACCTGTTCCTTTCATTTCATGAGGGTGAAATGAGACAATTCTGGTATTTATAATGGTGTTATATCATTATTGGGATAATAAAACACATTATTTGTATTCAAGCATTGCTCCTTTATCAAGTAGTTAAGGTTAGAAATTTCTACTTTTGAATCATGAGCAATAGACAGTTGAATGTTGGCAAAGATCTAGAATTTCTCAGTAAATTAATATATACAGTGTGATAGAACAATTGGCTTAAGTGACTAGGCAAGCATTCAAACAACTCATTTTTGGAAAATGGCAGTATTCTCTAATGTGAATGTAATTTTCCATAATGGAGGGAAACTTCATTGAATGGATATACAGAAATCCTCAAGACTTATAAGTAGGGCACATACTTACTTATTGAGAGGCACATGGTACCTCAATATAATTATGACTATAATGATACTTTGTTTTTCTGGAAATACACATCAACTAGGTATATGTATGATGCCTAGTGAGATTAGTACCTCCACAGGAGTTACAATTTACAGGTAATTTATTTTGAATCATTGCAGTAAGATAGAACACCATGCACAAAAGTACTTCAATAGAAGAGCTTTTACTGATCCTCTTGGGTGCAGGGCATAGCCAGCTGCTAGCATGGCAAATGAATGGCTTAAAATAGGCCAAAGCATGAAGAAAGTGTCCAAAGTACCTCCATGAGTGACTGTGTGTTTATATGTATACAAATGTAATGGAGAACAATGCGGACAAGAACTGAAATTTTGTGCTGATGACACTGTTATTAATCAGCTTCAAAATCAATCCTCTTTGCTCCTGTGTTCTCAGAGGGCAATATGAAAGTATTCAGATTTATAGTCAACTATTGTTAAATGCCAGCTTACAACAATACAAAAGAAAGAAATCCTTTAATCAATACTCCATAAGTAAATGTCCCTTAAAACAAATGCTCACGTAAACAAAAATTGGATTATATTTGAACTATAGGTTTTCAAACAGATTAAAGTGCTGCAATTGAACAGATGTTCTTGTTGATGGGTTTGCAGTTATTTACTTATGCTCATCCTCATATCAGTGACTGAAAGCTGATTCACATTCTCCCAGAATATAAATTTTAATGAAAATAATTATCCAGCTGAATTTATGTAATTGTAGAGATTTTAACAGTGTGAGATAGTATACTGCAAATAAAGACTTTGCACATTTTAGTTAAATATAAACCTTTCCTTTCCTTTCCTTTCCTTTCCTTTCCTTTCCTTTCCTTTCCTTTCCTTTCCTTTCCTTTCCTTTCCTTTCCTTTCCTTTCCTTTCCTTTCCTTTCCTTTCCTTTCCTTTCCTTTCCTTTCCTTTCCTTTCCTTTCCTTTCCTTTCCTTTCCTTTCCTTTCCTTTCCTTTCCTTTCCTTTCCTTTCCTTTCCTTTCCTTTCCTTTCCTTTCCTCTTTCCTTTCCTTTCCTTTCCTTTCCTTTCCTTTCCTTTCCTTTCCTTTCCTTTCCTTTCCTTTCCTTTCCTTTCCTTTCCTTTTCCACTGTATACTGGAAGTTCTGATCCTAGTATATTAGAATATACAACCTCTAAAACTCAACAGAGTAAAATTTGCATGACATCCCTAAGTGTTCTAACATCTAGATATAGCACTCATATACAGCAATAGTCCTAAGACTATTGAGATCATTTGCAGAGGTTGCTCAATAAATGCATTTCTATACATGAATGTAAATACAAAAAGTCCTCAAAATGACCAAAAGTCACAAAGAACATCATTCAAATAGAACTTAAATGCAATTACTAACAAATGGTTTGGGTGTTTTATATTATTTTATTTTTTATTTTATACCATTACGTTTCTGTGTAAGATTTGATATAAATCCACAGTCTTCTTATTCACAGCTTGCTTAAGGCTCCTGCAAAAGTGTGCATTTGTTAAACATAGTACCTACTACAAGGTGTCAAAAACACACAGTGGTCCCATTGGAGTGTCTGGGTGTATATACTGGTTGGAAGTGGTGATCGATATGAGAAAAATCATACAGTCGGAGAGATTACATGTATGTGTTAGAATTGCTGCTGGTGGGGATAATGGGTATGTAGATATATAATGTGTTAGAGAGGATAAATTCCTGATGATGGGTTATAATGAACTGATGTAATGCTGTGTGTATCTGCATATTAAAGTGGTGGGTAGTGATAATATGTATAATTGTGAGGGTGGGCAGACAGTGATAACAAGATGTGTGAACCGTAGGAGGTGATGGGCATGCATGGTAAAATGAGTAGGAAGTGAGGATGCATGTGTGACGTTGTGTATAGTGATGTTGTGGGGGGCACACGGCAGCATATGCATTATGGTGATATTTATGCAGTTTGGACCTGCTGTTCTTGGAAAAGTAGGTGGTGCTCATAGGTGACAGTTCATGTGAAGAAACAGGTTGGTCTCAGGTGAGGTGTGCCCACACATATGTGTGGATACAATAGATAGAAGCAGCTATTAATTTTGTACATATCTGTGTGCTAAAGGAGTCTTGATGCAAGCACGGTGCATGCATTAGTGAATAACCATGTCTAGCTAATAGAGAATGGGCAGGTGGTGGTGGTATGTGAAAGCTGGCTAAGTGGTTATGTGCAAATATGTAAGGACAGACTCTGCATTGAATGATAACGTAGGAAGATAAGAGACATTGCCTGGAGGGAGATGTGTAGGTGAAAGTGATCAAATATGTTTGCCTAGGATGTAGAGGTGCATTAACAGGACATTCTGCTGGTGTTCACATGTTTGTAACTGGTGGTGTGGAAGAAGTGTGTGAGGAAGCAGTATCTGTCTAGGGATGACAGCATGATTAACTATTGTTTTTGATTGTCGTTGTCTGGGATTGGGGTGTGTATATGAAGCAGCACAGTGTACATCAGTATATAAAAGCAGTTTGTGGTGCACAACCCCAACAGGGATATGCAAGTGTTTTAAGTGCAGTATTAAGGGGTGTGCATGTGCAGGAGTGGTGATACAGGTGGTTCGGTTTGAAGTGCTACTGGGAGCAGAAGCAGTACGTGAGGGGACGGAAGAGTGGACAGATGGTGTGTTTGTGTGGCAGCATAACTGGGATGTTCTTGGCACCATTACGGTGCAGACAGTAATGGTGAGCAGTAGTGTGCAGGCTAGTGCCTGCACTCCTAGATGTGAGAAGCACAGAGGCACAAGTTGTGCTGGGGGTGTAAGAACAGGACGAGGTTCGGGACATAGCATGGGCTGTGGGGCAGTGCTGTAAGGTATTGGATGCTGCTAATGCGTGATGGCTGGTGGTTGTGGTGGGATAGGACAAGGTGGGGAGCATGGAGCAGCAGCATGGCTGCAGGAGGTGTAGGCATCGCTGGTTTCAGGCAGTGCTGTGCATGTATGGTAAAGGCTGTGGGGTGTGTAGTCAGTGCCGTGCCTGGTGCCAGCACCATGGGGCGGGCAGCGTGCATGGTGCGGCTGCAGCAGCTGTGCAGGGACGAAGCATGCCAGGCCAGGTAACACTGCCCACCCACCCCTGAACAAGCTTTTGTCCCGAAGCCGGAGACATGGACCCTTTGCCCGGAGTGCCCCTGGCCAGGACCCGGGTGCCGTCGCAGGTAGGGAGCAGTGCAGCACGGAGGGGCAGGAGAAGAGGCTGGCTGCAGGGGGACCTGAGGCGGCACGGCGTGGGGCAGGGGCAGTGCGGGCAGCGGGGGCAGAGCGAGGTAGGGGCAGAGGGGCCGGGGGTGCCTGCCCTTCGGCAGCCCCGGCTCTGCGAGCAGCCGGGGGGGCGGGATGGAAGGCGGGGGGGTGGGGGGGGGAGGAACACCCACTTACGTCTCCTCCCGCATTTTTTTTTTTCTTTCCCTCCTCCTTTTCGTAGCCGGTGACGCGCTGCCGCCTATTAATCATTCACCAGCCGGGGAGCAGCGATTGCTGCCGCTCGGAGCGAGCGGGGCCGGCGGCCGCCTCCGTCCGTCCCCATGCCAGCGCCCCGGGGCAGCGGCGCCGGGAGCCCCGCCGGGATGCTGCGCCCGGCGAGCGGCGGGAGCCTGCGGCTCTGAGCCGGGAGCGGGGAGGTCCGGGCAGAGGATGCTCCCCAATGGCACCTGCACCAGGCTCCCGGGCGGTGCAGGCAGCGACAGCGGCGGCAGCGACAGCGGCGGTGGAGGAGCCGGCGGCGCCTTGGAGGAGGCGGCGGCGGGGGGCATGGACTCGGGCGGCAGGAACTCCTCTGGCGCCCCGAACAGCACCCTGAGCGAGTCTCAGGGCAGCGCCATCCTCATCTCATTCATCTACTCCGTGGTGTGCCTGGTGGGGCTGTGCGGCAACTCCATGGTCATCTACGTGATCCTGCGCTATGCCAAGATGAAGACGGCCACCAACATCTACATCCTCAACTTGGCCATCGCGGACGAGCTGCTGATGCTCAGCGTCCCCTTCCTGGTCACCTCCACCCTGCTGCACCACTGGCCCTTTGGCTCGCTGCTCTGCCGCCTGGTGCTCAGCGTGGACGCCATCAACATGTTCACCAGCATCTACTGCCTGACTGTGCTCAGCGTGGACCGCTACATTGCTGTGGTGCACCCCATCAAGGCGGCGAGGTACCGCCGGCCCACTGTGGCTAAGATGGTCAATTTGGGAGTCTGGGTGCTTTCCATCCTCATTATCCTACCCATCATCATCTTCTCCAACACAGCAGCCAACAGTGATGGAACGGTGGCTTGCAACATGCTCATGCCAGAGCCCACCCAGAGGTGGCTGGTGGTCTTTGTGGTCTACACCTTTCTGATGGGCTTCTTGCTGCCTGTGGTGGCCATCTGCCTCTGCTACATCCTCATCATTGCCAAGATGCGCATGGTGGCCCTGAAGGCCGGCTGGCAGCAGCGCAAACGCTCGGAGCGCAAGATCACTCTCATGGTCATGATGGTGGTGATGGTCTTCGTCATCTGCTGGATGCCCTTCTACATCGTGCAGCTGGTCAATGTCTTTGTAGAGCAGGATGATGCCACCATTAGCCAGCTCTCCGTCATCTTGGGCTACGCCAACAGCTGTGCCAACCCTATCCTCTATGGCTTTCTCTCGGACAATTTCAAGCGGTCCTTCCAGCGGCTGCTCTGCCTCAGTTGGATGGACAATGCTGCAGAGGAACCCATCGACTACTATGCCACTGCCCTCAAGAGCAGGGCATACAGCGTGGAGGACTTTCCCCCGGACAACTTGGAGTCAGGGAGCATGTACAGGAACGGCACTTGCACCTCCAGGATTACCACTCTTTGAGGAAGCATTTCTGCCCCACCACCCCCCCACTGCCCCCAGCAGGCGGGTGAGCGAGGCCAGGGCTGTGGCACGGGGAGGCCGGGAGGGAAGGGGTTTTGGTCCAGCCCACCGACAGCAGTGTTTGGCACAAGAGGGAGCAAAGAAAACCCCATGTCCTCGGTGTGCTGCCCCATCCCCCCTGCCTGTCTCCCATGAGAGTGGGTGCATTTGCTGATGCTTTGACACCCCTTAGTAAACTGCCGCACTCGGCTTAGGCTCTGGCAGCCAGGCTCTGCCACCTCTCTCTGTGTTTGATGAGCGGCTGTGCAGGTCCCACAGCGACTGTCCCCTTTTGTACAGGTCCCCCTCCACCTTCCCCTCAGCTGGTGGGACCCCCCTGCCACTGAGCAGAGCTTGCACCAGTCAAGTCCCAGCAGTCTGGCTCAGATCCCCCCTGAACAACTGCAACCCTGCTCAGCATCTACAGGTACGCACCTGCCCTTCAGAGAGCAGAAACACTGAGAAAAGTCTCCCCAGTGCACACCTGGCCCTGTTAGCAGCCTCTCTCTGCCTTCCCAGAGGGAAAAACAATAAAAGAGGGGAGAAAAAGGCCCCAAGAAAAGGAGCAGCATAATCACGGAGCTGTCTTCTGCTTTGCAGACAGCTCCCACCTCCCTGGGGCTTGGGCTCTCTGTGCTGCTCTCAGAGGAAGCAGAACAGAAAAAGTCTTCAGAAGGAAAGCTGCTTCTTGCTGTGCTTCAGAGCTGCACAGCCGGCTGCTGATAACAGGAGATAAGTGGTCCCATGACCCTCGGGGAGCAGAGCACTGAGTTGGGGGCAGGAGGGAGCCTTGAGCCGGAGGATGTGTGAGTGTGTCCATACATCCAATAAAGTGTGCAAATAAAAAAGCTTAAGGGGAGCACTAGACTGTGAAGTTATTGTCTTGTACCTGCTCCATTAGCCATGAAATGGCAATGAAGGGAGCTGAGACAGTTCTGAATGACCTGGGTGGCTTCAAAGTCACTTTAGCCTACATGGAAAAAAAGGGGAATTAATTCAAAATCTCCATCAGGCTCTTAAATTAATACTTGACAGAAAAGTAGCTGTTTGACAATAGCTATTACCCTAGCTTCTGTTTCTTTTGTTGCACTAAAAGAAAGATAAAATGTGTTTATCATATGTTGCCAATGTAATATACTGGCCCGGAACTTCATAATGTTTCATTTCTCTGAAATGTTGTTTTTAATGTGTGCCAGATGTCTTTTTATTTGATTTTTTTTTTTATTTGATTCTTGTCACTGTGTTGTGAACGTGTTTCTCTGAAGCAATTTATACTGTGTACTTATGTCTGTGGTGGCTACCTGCAAGAGTGCATTTAAAATGGGTGATGCTCAAGAAGGCTCCTTTTCAGAAAAAAAGGTTGTAACTTTTTCTAATATGCTCATCTACACTGTCTCCCTCAGAAAAAAAAAAAAAAAAAAAAAATCTCTTGAATTTTCCCTCTTTCTCTCTTATGAAGTAACATTTTTCATATGTGTGAATGAAGATTTCTTATTTGATAAATTACAGCTGATTAAACAAAACCTTTTCTCCCTGCTCCCCTTATCCCAGATGCAAGAAACAACACAAAGTGTATTAAAACAAGCAGATAATGTTGTTTTTGTTTTGTTTTGCTTTGTTTTGTTTTCTACCACCTGTATTGACAATGTCACGGAGTGGCAGGTGTCCTGGTAGTTGTGACAAATCACTTCTCAAGCACAATACTGTGGTGGTATTAATTATAGCTACTGACAGTCTGAAGCAAAAGACTGGAAAAAATCTCCAGTAGCAACACACCCGTAGCCCTGCACTGGGAGCTACAGTGCTAAAGAAGTGCACGCAGTGTTAAGTGTAAGACTGGCTGTAGAGGCATCTAGCACTCAGAGTAGTGGACTTCCTGCAAGTTCTTGTCAAATTGTACCTTTCAACTTTTCTCAGCAGCAAAAAGCAGGAGACTACTTTGTACATTTCTCTCACTAAAAATTAGATACTGTTAAATGAATGTATAAATTTAGTATTTCAAAGTTGTCTGATTCAAAGCCCATCGAAATGAGATAAAAGATCCTAGTTCACTTCAATGGACTGTGAGTCAGCTCCTTTTAGGTTAAAAATTGCTAATGTGGAAGCTGTTACATCCTTATTAAAATATTTTGTGAAAAGCTTTAACAATTGTAGTTTCTTTTCTTTTACTTCTCAGTGGACCTCATTTAAAGAAAACATGCAAATATTAGTTTTGCTGATGATTTCCATGCACATATGGGGGGAAAAAAGGACTAAATCTCTCTATAAGCTTATTTAACTTTTCACAGAAACCAAACATCTGTCAAAACAGTCAAATGTCCCATGATACCACACGGTGCTATTTGTAGAGCTTCACTTAAAATCTCACTCACAATCTCTTTAAAATGGTATAAATCTCTCTCTCTCTCTCTCTCATCTAGGCATACTGTTATGTATGGTTCGACTAAATAAAGAATTTGTCTACTTTCTATTGCTGGATTTGTTTAACATTAGACACTATGAAGTAAAAGTGAAGAAGCAGTGATTCAAATCAGCTTTGATGAGAAGTTGAGCCTGGTTTTATTGCTTTTTTTTTTTTTTCTTTTTCCTAATTTTGCCTTTAAACAAAAATGTTATGGATTTCTGTACACCTGCCAGCACATGCACTTTAATTTCAGTCTTCCCAGACAGAGTGAAGAGGGTCGGTGATTGTACTTGGCAAACTACCCGGCTGCTGCAGCAGAGGCTGTCGGTGACACAGTAGATGGCAGGCTTTCCTTCACAGAGATGCCCTGGCTCACTTGCAGCCAGCCCTGCTGGTCTGACTCCTGGCTAAAACACGCCGCATAGTTTCAGTTTGGAAACAAAACCTACTTGTACTAAATTAACAGTTCTTCCTGCTATTTTTCACCCTGAGTTTACTTCGACTTTGGCAGTGGGAGAGGTGATCAAATGCTGTAAATGACTCTTGATTTCCTTTGGAAGAAAAACAGTACAGCACCAAATTTCTTGGTGAAATTTTGTCCCTTTATACTGTAATATAATTTATTTACAACTAAGTAAACCATAATTTATAACTAGTGGTGTGTTGCTCAATTTTCCCTGTGAGTTTAATATTTAAAAAAATACTTCAATTTTATACACATCACTGAATCCCAAGCAACTTTTCCCATTCTTTGTTTAGCCTAAGACCTATACAAAACAGTATGACTGCTCTGAATAACATGCAGTGGACTGCGTCATTTCCCTGGGTACAAAGAGAGAATGGCCTTCACATGGATTTTCCTATCACATACATACGATACTTCTGAAGCATTTTCCCACTCAAAGAAGAGCAAGTGGGAAACTACTCTTCTTTCTCACCAGATTCTCCAGGAAGCATGATTAGATCTAGAAGTGCATCCAAGAAGACACATATCCTGGGGCTAACTGCTGCCTGCAGACAGTGGGCTTGGAGCAGACTGGCTCTTCATATCTCTGCTGTAGATGAAAAGAGTGATGGCCACAGGTAGATCCTCTGCCTTCTGAGATGGCCCTCACAGCAGAGAACATCACGCAGTATACATTTTTGCATTTAACACTGAAAAAATCCATCTGATTTCTTCACAAAGAAGAAGCATCAGATTTCTGAAAGTGATGCGTGCATTTCTGAAATGCCAGATTCCCATTGTGTTGGGATAAAATGGTTTTGTATCAGAATAAAATGGATTTCTGGTTGTTTTTGAAAAATTGAAAGTCTGCATTTTAAACATAATCTTGCATTCTGTATCAACTTCATGGCCATTTGTCCATATATTCTATGTTAACCAGTTTACTGAGATCATCATTATAACTTTAAACATTAGGCTTAATGTTACTGAAGTAAAATGATCCTCTGATGAATGATTTATGTAGGATTTGACTTTTCTCTGTTGTGTTTCCAGAGCAGCAATGTGTAAATTAATGTGTTTAAAATATATATATATAAATAAAATAACAAAAACAACAACAACAACAACAATAAAAAATCAGTCCAGTGTTCTATATTTCGTCCCCTAGAATCTTTACCTGACTCCAGGGCTAAAGACAAAACATTAGTTGTGAATCTCTAGAGGAGAATAAAATATTTTTACTGCATTATGTATTCAGCACTTCCGTCTTCTTTAACACAGAGCCTTGTTGGACCAATGACTGCAAGCAAATCCACAGGAAGAAAAGGTAATTTACTAATCAAATTTCTCTTTGAGAATAGTGTTTTCAAAATATTGTATTTTGTAGAGAGAAACAAAAAAGAACAGCTGAAACACAGAGCATTTCAAAGTGTTTCACTAGACAGCTACAAACTCAGCACAGTTTTCACAAAATGCTTTTCCATGAAATCTCTCTATGCCCACCCCCCTCCAACCCTGCTTCACCAAAACCCTAAAATCTGGTTTTAGCGTAGGCAGCCATGAATGAGAAACAGCAGGGTGATGGGTCCTACCTGAAATATATGGGTTTCATCTCCTGTCTGGACTGAATAGATTTGCCATTATATGCTTATCATTTCTATGGCAGGTAGAGTCACCTTGAAAGCAGTATTAATATACAAAAGGCCCATTCTACTCTCTCTTTTTTTCAAAAAACACATATCTCTGCATGGGTTCTTATGCTATGAAACATGAGTAACACTGCAGGGTATCTCTGTGGGTTATTGAGCTTCCTAAGTAGAAAGGTTAAGGTAAAAGTGCCAAGATGCATAGCATATGAAGGTTGGAGGACAGCGAAGAATCACACATTTATAATCTGGGACCTAGTGTTCATTGTGATGATGACTGTAACTGGTTTGTATTAGCTCACTTTCTACTGCTGCTGACAGTGCTGTTTTCTGTATGTAGGAGCCTCATCAGTCATAAAAGTAGGATGACAACAGAGGGGGAGGCTGTGAGCTTCTGCAAGGGTGCTGCAGTGCCCTGTACTTGGCAGAGCTGAAGATGCTGAGTAACGTTGCTGCTGACAGACTGAGGCAAGTCAGGGGACTAAGGTTCATCCATTTCATGCAGAACTGGTAATCACACACACGTTTGCAACAGCAAGTTCAAATGGTCATCTGGAATAGTTCAAAATGAGACACAAATGTACAAAGCAAGTATGCAATATACATGTAGCCTGCAAAATGCATAATTATTCTATGTGGTCTGTTAGACCAAAAGGGATGGATTAAGATGTTATGAAGGTTATGAAGGAGCTCATGATCAATAAAATTCCAATTAGAATTTCTGGACAATTAGGTTGTGCTGTTTTACTACTTAAAATATCTAATCATTTATTTCATAGAATCATTTAGGTTGAAAAAGACCTCTGAGATCATCAAGTCCAACCACTAATAGGAAGTCTTTTCTGTTTTTTTTCATGCTAATCTGATGTCTAGAGTAAAATTGAAGTCTCAGTTCTGCTGTAGATGTGAGTCCATTGCTGAAAAGATTGGAGCTGGTAGGAGAAAAAGCTCTTGGAGGAAAAATGTTTGGATAAGAACTGGAGTGGCTATACACGGAGATATCTATTTGATATTCAGAAGGTTTGAAGCTTACTAACACACACTGAGTGTTGCAGGTGCCCAGTGCTTTAGGAAATTGCACCTCACACCTTCTACGTGGACCAACCATGCCTTGCCTCAGCTAGGATTATGTAAGCATCTCCATCTGAGGCCTAAACCTGGAAACTAAGGGAGGTTTTGATTTGATTTCTTAATTAGTTAGGTTAAATAGGTTATAATATGTTGTGACTGTTGTAACAAAAGCACCTTGTCTATCAGCATACTGGCTAAAGGCTAAGGATCTTCTTGCCCTCTGGCTTCTGTTAAATACAGACATAGATGGATCTTGCCCCTCTATCCAGTCAATAAGAGACAAGTCATGGATAAAAGAAAAATTTGAAAAGTGCTGGCTTACGGAGCAGAAAATCAATACTAGTGTTAGTGGGTTTATTTTCTTAACATTGCATCAGAATTGTTGTTTATATCATTTGGTCACAGAAAAGAAAAGATGCTCCGAGAAGCTAAACTGTCTGTACAATATTGTAAAGCAGCTTTTTTTAAGGAGCTATATATGTCTTCTTGAAAAAGTAGAACAGCTTTGATATTAAAACAAGTTTGTTATCCAATGCCTTGTATTTCCTACACCATCTTGTATTCTTTCTATAAATTGAGTGTCTTCATAAGAAAAGATGCTTATTTACCCACTCTTGGTGACTATTGAAAACTCATTTCAGTGATGCTTTGAACAGCTACACCAGCTAAAGACCTGTCTGATCCAAGGTTCATGCCTTAGATTCATACAAATTAATTACACAAATCAATTGCAAGACCAAATGGATGAACAAAAGAAAATTCAATGAAAGGAAAGATGAGAAGCACAGAGAATGGATTTTTTTTTGATGGATATTTTGTTTTAATTTTTAGATCAGTAGACATTAACTGGTCACATGATGAGACCAGAAGAAAATGAATCTTACTTTCTGCTACTTGTGTTACTACAGGATAGTACAAAATCCTCATCAGTTAACTGTGCAGAAAAGTGATGGGATTGGTGTCTCGGGTGACTACATGTGAAGTTTTCATAGATGTAGGGAAGGTGGGGTTTTAACTCTCTCTGATGCTATTTCTGTTGTTTAAGGTGGAAAAGGAGATGGAAAGGTTGTGGTGTTTTATGGAGTGCTGTATAAGAAAAAGCAGAATATTCCAGGTATGTTCACAGTGGGGCTAATGATTGTTTGGATATTTGGGGAGAATGGACATGAAAGAAGGCAGAATTGGTGGATATCTTACCACCACTAAGCACTGAACAGTAGTACTCAGAGCCTTAGAAAGAGGGAATTTGAAATGGAGAAAAAGCAAGTGTGTGGTGTCTGGGAAAGGTCATTTAATTAAGAAAAGAGAGAGAGGAAAAAAATAGGTACGGTACAAGAGTTATAAAGTAGGACTTAGCTCTTTCATTTAATTAATTTATATTGTTTAGGGTATGGCAGATACATGAATTTTCAGTTCAGCAAAAAGGATAAAATTCCGTTTTTTATGTCAGCTGCTATTTTCAAAGCTGGCTGTTGTTTTTGAAAGTTAGAAAGTAGCTAGGTATTTATCTAAAAACTAAGTGATAACGTGACTTTATGAAATTACTAGAAACTTAGGAAAGCAATGCAGAAAACATAACTGATTTTTTTTTAAATGTTAATTTACTGTGGATTTTTTCAGTGCTTTAAATTTCGTGGGCTATTTTCTTTCCTTTTAAATAGAAAAAAAAAAGTCTTACAGTTTTTTTGCTGAGCACAAAGAACTCTACATCAACAAGACAGAAATGGAATGTAGCAACATATTATCTTCTCTTTTACCATCATAAAATTAGATTTGCAGAATTTCTTCCTTTAAAAGCATCTTCAATGCTATGGCTGTGAAAACTATTTTCCATAAGAGAAATACATGCTCTTAAGAACAAAAGGTAATGTTCACATATTCCTCTCCACAGACCTTGAAACTCTGAACTTTGCAGGCAGAACTGAATTCCCCAAATGGTTTATCTAATTTACAGAGGATTTCAGGTTTTTGTGTACTCATTTGAGAACCTTTAAGTAGAACTAAGATTTACAAGAAAATAAGTAAGATAATAAACTGATCAGGAAGGAAGGAAATCTCCCAAATAATGCATACTTTGGGGAAAAAAAATTGTCAGTCATACTTGCACTTAAGCCAATTCTAGAGTCTGTAGAAGGGCTTCTCCTAAACAGACAGATTTTTGCTTAGATAAACTATTCCCACAATGTTATATTTTACTAGGAAAGCATATTCTCTCTAAAGGTAAATAAATATATACAAGTTTTCATTTTAACACAAAATAAAAAAAAAAAAAGCATTTAAACCTAAGTTCTTGTCTTTCACTGCAGCAAAGTAGGCATTATCTAATGAGCCAGTAGGATGTTCTTTTGAGAGATCTAAACTGGATTTATGGAATCACAATGGATATCAACAGCATTAGTGTGGACAATTTATCTGAAAGTAATGAAAGCTTCCTCATTACTAACTGACTGATATATAGGCAAACAAAAGAGGACTTGTGGTGTAAAAGCTGCAGATATATAATAATATGTCACTGAGTATAGGGCAGAGCAGACCATGATGAACGTTGCATATTAACAGGTTGATGCTCTTGTGCTATACTGTCCTCATCCTCTTAAGCTTCAGGATCTAGAAAAGAATGAAAACCAACTTTGTTTTACTTAGGAAGACTAACACGTATGTTGTTATGAGTAAATATTCTCTTAGGATATCAGAGTTGCTTCAAATGGACCTGAATCTACTTCATCATCTCAGTGGTTAGGTATAATTGAAAGAGAATCAATTCACTTTAAGTGCCATTAGCACTGCAGAGTTGGAAAGGTTATTGCTGAGAAATGTAGGAAGCTTGTATTATGAGAAACAGCTGCATGCACCACATACACACAGCTTATTACTTATTTGAAGAAGGAAGAATTAAAAAAAAAAATACAGGGGGAAGGGACTGTGTTTTTGTGTTTGTGTGGGTGTGTGGACTACTATCATGGCAGGCTGACTAGTACCTAAAATTACAGACTTCTTTAATAACTGTAACTTGGCATAACTGGTGTCGTGGTTCCGCTCGAGTGGGCAGCCGAGCTCCACCACAGCCGCTCTCTCACTCCCCCTCCTCAAAGAGGAACGGGGAGAAAATATGTGAAAGGGGCTCAAGGATTGAGATAAGGACGAGAAAATCACGCAATAATTAGTGTAACGGGCAAACCAGACTCAGCATAAGAAGACAGATAGTAAGATTTATTGCTCATTACTAACAAGCTAGAGAAGTGAGAAACAAAGGAAAGAAACCAAAAGCGCCTCCCCCCCATCCACCCTCTTCCACCTCCTCCCCCCGAGCGGCGCAGGGGAACGGGGGAATGGGGGTTATGGTCAGTCTACAGCACTTCTTCTCTGCCGCTCCTTCTCGGTCACTCTCGTCCCCTGTGCTGTGGGGTCCCACCCACGGGATGCAGTCCTTGACGAACTGATCCTGCGTGGGCTTCCCACAGGCAGCAGCTCTTCCAGAACTGCTCCAGATATGGGTCCGTACCACGGGGTCCATCCCTCAGGAGAAAACTGCTCCAACCTGGCTCCCCTACGGGCAGCAGCTCCTGCCAGATCACCTGCTCCTGCGTGGTCTCCTCTCCACGGGCTACAGGTCCGGCCCGGAATCTGCTCCGGCAGGGGTCTTCCACAGGCGGCAGCCTCCGTCGGTGCAGGGCCACCTGCTCCACCGTGGTCTCCTCCACGGGCTGCAGCATGAAACCCTGCTCCACCGTGGTACTCCATGGGCTGCAGGGGGACATCCTGCTTCACCATGGTCCTCACCACAGGCCGCAGGGGACTTCTGCTCCGGCGCCTGGAGCACCTCTCCCCCTCCTTCTACACTGACCTTGGCACCTGCAAGGCTGTTTCTCACTCCCTTGACTCTCCCGGCTGCTGTGTGGCGCAGCAGTTTTTTCTCTGTCTTAAATATGCTCTCACAGAGGCGCAAAACAACATCGCTTATTGGCTCAGATTTGGAAAACAATGGGGCCCTTCCCAAACATGGGGCAGCTTCTAGATCTTTCTCACAGAAACCACCCCTATGGCCCCCTGCTACCAAAGCCTTGCCACGTAAACCCACTACATTCCACCCCTCGCCTCTGTGAAAAACATATTTAAGATTACTCACAATATACTCTTACTTTACAATTATCACAACAATTTTCACAAATTTCACTTAAATCAAAAAGAAAACAAAATTCACCACACCTAAATAAACATAACATCATCACAGCACCGACAAGGTGGACATTTTACACACACACCACCCCTCGTCCCTTCACCACACTAACATCTCACAGTTACTGCTTTCTTAAATTCTTCACAACTTGTACATTCTTAACAATCATCCTGCGCATATTTTGCCCGTTACTTCTACCAACTATCATCCTTATCTCAAATTCCTCGAGCCCCACGTTGGGCGCCAAAAAGGACTGTCGTGGTTCCGCTCGAGTGGGCAGCCGAGCTCCACCACAGCCGCTCTCTCACTCCCCCTCCTCAAAGAGGAACGGGGAGAAAATATGTGAAAGGGGCTCAAGGATTGAGATAAGGACGAGAAAATCACGCAATAATTAGTGTAACGGGCAAACCAGACTCAGCATAAGAAGACAGATAGTAAGATTTATTGCTCATTACTAACAAGCTAGAGAAGTGAGAAACAAAGGAAAGAAACCAAAAGCGCCTCCCCCCCATCCACCCTCTTCCACCTCCTCCCCCCGAGCGGCGCAGGGGAACGGGGGAATGGGGGTTATGGTCAGTCTACAGCACTTCTTCTCTGCCGCTCCTTCTCGGTCACTCTCGTCCCCTGTGCTGTGGGGTCCCACCCACGGGATGCAGTCCTTGACGAACTGATCCTGCGTGGGCTTCCCACAGGCAGCAGCTCTTCCAGAACTGCTCCAGATATGGGTCCGTACCACGGGGTCCATCCCTCAGGAGAAAACTGCTCCAACCTGGCTCCCCTACGGGCAGCAGCTCCTGCCAGATCACCTGCTCCTGCGTGGTCTCCTCTCCACGGGCTACAGGTCCGGCCCGGAATCTGCTCCGGCAGGGGTCTTCCACAGGCGGCAGCCTCCGTCGGTGCAGGGCCACCTGCTCCACCGTGGTCTCCTCCACGGGCTGCAGCATGAAACCCTGCTCCACCGTGGTACTCCATGGGCTGCAGGGGGACATCCTGCTTCACCATGGTCCTCACCACAGGCCGCAGGGGACTTCTGCTCCGGCGCCTGGAGCACCTCTCCCCCTCCTTCTACACTGACCTTGGCACCTGCAAGGCTGTTTCTCACTCCCTTGACTCTCCCGGCTGCTGTGTGGCGCAGCAGTTTTTTCTCTGTCTTAAATATGCTCTCACAGAGGCGCAAAACAACATCGCTTATTGGCTCAGATTTGGAAAACAATGGGGCCCTTCCCAAACATGGGGCAGCTTCTAGATCTTTCTCACAGAAACCACCCCTATGGCCCCCTGCTACCAAAGCCTTGCCACGTAAACCCACTACAACTGGTCAGACAGCTGACAAAAGAGAGAAAGATCCTGATTTTGTCCTAAGAAATGGGTAATATTTGGCTGAACACTTACTATAACGTATCAGAAATGAAAATTTTGAGTGAAAAAAATATATATATCTTTCAAAGCAGGGAACTGCATATAAATAAAGGAGATTGTAAAAAAGAAATTAAAAGGAACAGCTAAAAAGTTAAAGCTTGCAGGTGGCACTGGAGCTATTTAATGATAGGGGAACAGATTAACACATATTACCTATCAAAAGAAGACATTACTAGACCTCTTTCCCCTAAGTTAAAAAGTAAAAGTTAAACACTACACCATAGAAAAGTACCAAATTTAGAGTTGAAATCAAGTACAAATAAAGAAAACAAAAGAAATGAAGAACTTTAGCAAATAAACGGTAAATTTCTAAAGTAGACAAAACCGAAAAAAAATGTCAAGGAACATCTGCCTAAAGACATAGTAACTACAAATTGAAAATGCAGTAGAGGAGGAAAACGACCAGTGTGCTCACTACTGATGAATGATGATCGTATTTAAGAACATTTCAGGAAGAAAGAGCCATAGGGGAAAAAATGTGAAATCTTATTGTCTGTGTTCATTATGGACTATCCTTTTTCTTAAAGAAGGAGGAAGGATGAGTCTGTGGAACTTCACCAGAATTAAGAGTTTGTAGCAGTTCTGGTATAAATCCACTAAAAGCCAGTACAAAACCATCATCAGAGGCTGATGTTCCCCTAAGACTTCAGAGATAATTCTGCAATGAAAGAGCAGGACACTATGGATAGCGGTGAAACCTGCTGGAAACCACAGAGCTCTCTCTGGGGAGTTGTTCAGCTCAAATTTCTCATAAATGATCTGGGGAAAAGAGAGAGATATAATTCTATGAGAACACCAGCACCATTCTCTTCAGTGTTAAAAAAAAAAAAAAAAAAAAAAAAAAAACACTAACTGTTAAGCTATCATAAAAAACTGAAACATACCTGCAATGGTTTCTAAATTTATATTTCACAAGGATTCCAGCAGGATAAGAAAGGGTGCAAAAAACCATAAGTAAACTATCAGATCTATAGAATATTTTTTTTAAGTGGAAATTGACTCATCATCTTGGCTGAGTGAAAAAGTGCATAACAAAGGTATAGAAAATTGAGAAGATGAATGGATCTATTTTTTCATGTCGCATGTAAATTAATTGTGCAATTAATTGATACGGAACGGTTGGATGTTATAAGTAATAAATAGGATTCAAACTCTATTAGACAAACTGATGCAAGTCTACCATGTGTGACATTGATGATACCCAGTCTCAATCTCATTTTATAACCTGGTAGAGTATCTAGTAGAAGTGCCACTTACAGATGTTGGCTTTCCTATTCTACTTCCAAAAAAAAGCATTTGCTATTGTCAGAGACGGATTACTGATTTAGGTGACTTTTAATCTCACACAAACTATCTGTTCTTATGTTCCAGGGAACAGTGTAAACCATTCTTATCAATCCAAAACACAAGACCTACTGGTTATGTTCCAAAAAACAAATCACACTTTGCTGAAATATCGCAGGCCATGTGCTTTTCCTTGATTAATGACTGAATTTTTTTGTTTGCAGACCACTGCATTCTAAGTAACAACTACCTGAATAAATATGCAACAAGAGGATGTTAAGGATGGATACATCCTGGTTAAAGGTGGATACTTGCCTGAATTTCTTATCTCTTCCTCCTCAGCTCTTCCACTACCTGGATTCTTGTTCTTTTCTTTACCCAAGAAATACAAAATAATGTTTGACTTTGCCCCATCCTTCTGCCTCAAACTTGCAATGTGGAAGGATTGGCAGGTGGCAGGAGGGACAGGACACTATAATTGTAGGAGCACCATCATGTCTCTGCCTTCTCTGCCTCCACTGCTGCCTTCAGCTACCTCACCTATGGTAACATGGTCCTTCAGTCCTTCAAATCTACAATACAAAAAAAGGAAAAGAAGGCTTGCTGGATTCCCTGTTCACATTCATGTCTTCCAGTGCCAGAGCTCTACAACTCCAGAAGGGAAAGGCAAGGCTAAATATTGGAGGAAGAAGGAAAGGCATGAAGTTTAACCTAGTTTAAAGCACCAGGAGAGTGGTTACTGTTGCTGCCTCAAGTTGGTTATATATCTGTTAAACGCATGAACCACCACTCTATAGCCTTGATAAATATCCACATCCTGTAGCAATTTAAAATATATTTTTCTAGAAGGAATTTAACATGTATCAGTGATTAAGCTTCATGTGATAAATGAGGAAAGATAATGAGATTTGAAAATATAAAAAATATTAAGTGATGGGAAATCATGCTTCCTGGGGGAAACACAGAATCCATTCATTTTGAAATCTTCTTTAAGCTTCACTGCACTCAAAAAAAAAAAAAAAAAGAGGAAAGTTCTCAGAATGTTTGAATTTTGCCTACATCCACTTCTAGCTTTCACTTTAGTCCCATATCACACTTAATCAAGCAGTAGTATAAGACATTATTTTTAAAATTGGGAAAGTTAAAATTTTATTTCTGATTATCTGATGATTACAAACCATTAAAAAAAAACACCATATTATATACTCATAAATAAAATCTGAAGCCAACAAATGATGTGCCTATTAGTCAGACTATCTTTGGAGAAATTAAGGAAATCTAAACACTAGATTTAATACTTGGCAGCAGGTCACACTTTTTGGACCACTGGGATACATGAGAGGTTTGGCCATTCTACCCTTTGCAGAAATAAGCATTTTAAAATGTGAACTCATAGACTTGTGTCCACTGTTTTGTTAGCATTACTTTGTTACACTCAGTCCCCTAGGGAATTTGCAATTTAAACAAACCACCAAAAAGAACAAGTAAAAGTACTAAACCACTTAAAATCCCCCATACAAATCTAAAAGTCACAGATACAACGTTTATAATGACTTATGTAGCTTTAATATGGGATGAAAAGATGTTTTTCCAGCACCAGAAAAAATAAATAAATAAATAAATATAATATGCTTAAATAATATAAATAAATTATTTTGAGTGAAAGGAGTAGTATGTAACATGAGGGACCAGGTCAAGATTTGTCTCCATCTCTGCTCTGTTTTGGAAAAATATTTACATTTGATTATGTGTTTTACATACTTTGTTAAATAAGAATTAAAAGAAAGTTGCATCCAATTTCATAACTAGACATTTTTAATATAAGTGTTGTTATGGTTATCTGTACTCACTATGACCTTATTCTCCTCATATGGATGTAAATAGGAAACCCCGCAATGAATCTGACTAGCATAAAACTGATTCATCACTGTGGTATGAGCCAATGGTACATGATACAAGCCAGCTTTGGTTTCCTACCAAAGAAAGACATAATTAAAATTGAGAGTGGAAAGTAAAAATGATTTATCCTTTCTCCCAATCCCTCTACTTCTTGGTCTGAACCATTACAGAAAAGGAAGAGAAATTTGTACTCTGCCAGCTCAGGCATTTCAAATTCATTCAGGTGTCAACCAAATCCAAATGCTATCGGCTTTATATTCTCTTGGCTGCAAAAAGAAGGTAAAGCAGCCCACAGAGAGAAAACAGGAATCTGTAGTATGAAAAAACAATAGTGGCTATGGTGAAATTATGACCATCTAGCTTTGAAGAGATGCAAGACTGTGAGCTTGTTTTTAGGAAAGTGACTTGCACAGCTAGAGACCTAGCTTTGCTGATTTTTCTGATTTAATTTTAGATCTGTGTTTTACGGTCATTTAAATCCAAGTAGGCTCCCTAGGCTGTCTTTTCAGCTGATGTAGAGAAATGGTACTTTTAGGATGCAATTCATTGGTCCTGTTTTCAGCTTCTATTCTAAAATGAGATTAATTGTTATCTGCATGTACATATTTCTCTCCATTAGAAGAGTAGGTGAGTCTAGACGAAAATAATGCAAAATAATCTCCTTTCAACTGAGTCAAATTACAGACCAGGGAAAACAACAGAATCCTTGTGTTGCCCTTTAGACATGTGTCTAAAAGGATGATCTAATGTTTAATCCTGAACCTCAAGTGTAAGAAAAAGAATTCTGAAATCCACATCTGATTCCACAGGAAGCCAATGCAAAGAATGAAATGAAAATAATATGATGAGATAGGCAAGTGGTTTGTAAGAGCATGAACTTGTGGACTGAGTCAAATCCTGAGGTGAAAAAAAAAAAAAAAAAAAAGAAAAAAAAAAGTAGTAACAGGCATATAAGTCAGCACTTAGATATGTGCTTGATAAGACTCCTGAAACAGAGAATCAGAGTATTTCTAGAGCTTAGAAAAATGTACCTGAGCAGTCATACCATCCAATTAGGAGTTCCATTATCTGATATGTGGGAAAAAGGGAAAGCATAGAAATAATAACTTGGGGAGGCTCTCACTCATCTTAGTTTCACTGCTACTCGCTTTTGGAGCCCCTTGTAGAAGCATGGAGGACACTGTGCCCTGGAACAGATTACTTACAGTGATGGTAACAGAAACAGTATTAAGAGGAAAGGCATTAGTGGCTTAGTCATTTTCCGTATCTGTGCACATTGCAATGCAGAATCAACCTCTTACTGAAGCAGAAAAACGCTTGCCTTCTGTAACACAAATGTCAGATAAACAGATTAGAAAAGTATGCAAATTGTGAGATAGCTTTGTACTGACTAGTATTCTGACCTAGCTGCATTTAATTCCTGTCATAATAAAGTAGAATTTATAGCTATAGACAGCCTAATGGTTCACACATGTCTGGGATACCCTTAAGAAAAGCAAAAGGCTGTCTCCCAGAAGGCTACAGGCTATCATCATTAAAACAAGAGAGAGGGAAAAACAAACACGCTATGTCAAACTTTATCCTTAGCAGAAGTTTATACCAGATAAATCATAAAGTCTTTGCTTGCAGGAAAAATAGGCAATAATAGGCTTTATTGTTTGAAACAGAGTTTTCCAAATTCAAAAGGAAAGTCACAAAATGAAAGAAGTCAAAGGGTCAGGTCAGCTCTGAAGGGAGGAAGAGAAGAAAGAAGAGAAAAAAAAAAAAAGGGAAGGGAAGGGAAGGGAAGGGAAGGGAAGGGAAGGGAAGGGAAGGGAAGGGAAGGGAAGGGAAGGGAAGGGAAGGGAAGGGAAGGGAAGGGAAGGGAAGGGAAGGGAAGGGAAGGGAAGGGAAGGGAAGGGAAGGGAAGGGAAGGGAGCTTAGAAAAAAGCATTCAACTTTAACGTACTCTTAAAGGAAGAAAATATTTCCCTCCCTTCCATGCACCCCAAAAGGCTTAGATGAGCTCCTGTGTCTTACTGCACTCAGAAAACCTTGAATCAATATTTAGCATTACCACTTTAATTGAAAATCAACGCTAACAATAGGTAGTGAGCATCAGCACTCTGAGCTGCACTGAAAGTGAGTGGAGTGGTCAGGAGGAAAGCTGCTTTATGGGAAATTCCAATGGGAAATCACAGAGGAAGTGTTTACCTCGATTAGAAAGGGGCACAAAGGGTGAATCCTTCTTTCCTTGCTCTCAAGGGACTCCGTGGAAAACAAGATTTCAGAAAAGAGTGGGAATCGAATGCAGTGGACCCATGTTAACCCATCTCACAGTGTGAGAAGTGTGCAGGAACCTTGTCTGATTGCAAGGGATCCCAACGCTGCAAGCAGAAACCACGTTTCGTACCGACACACCCTAGGAGCAAAGCTGTAACTGGAAAATTTGTTGTTCTGCTACAATAAAAATGAATATTGTATGAAGTTACAACCAGAGCAGCTATTTAGGCTTTAAATAATCCTTTATTCTTTCCATCAGCTGAAACATAAAACTGAAACCCCATTAACCTCCCCTTTCCTTAGCAACTTAGTGACCTTCAAGGTATAGAAATGCTCTTTGTCTGTAAGACTATCAGTCTGAAAGAGTATGGGTCACGGTTTCCTCCAAAATTACGACGGTTCCCATCTCCAAACGTCCCAGCAATGAGCACAAAAAGGAAAGCCTCTGGTCGAGGAACGACGTCTAAATCTCAAGGCACGAGCGGTCCAAAGCGTCCGCTTCTCAGCTGCTCCCAGCAAGGCCCCCGGGGAAGTTTTTTTTGGGGGGAAAAGGGAAACCCGCAGACGGCTGCTGCTGCCGGTGAGAGGTGATTTTGGAGGCTGTGGGTGGCGTGGGGCAGGGACCGGCAGGCGCAGGACAGGGGTCGGTGCCCGCCGCCCCTACTCGCCGCCCGCTGCCCCTCGCGGCTCCGCGCCGCCCGCCTCCGCCTTGCTGCCGCCCGCCGCCGCCTCCTTGTCCCCGCCGTCCTCCGGCTTCTTGTTGAAACACACCTTGAAGACCCCCAGGACGGTCATGACCAGGATCACCAGCACCACCACCGCCACCGTCACCAGGATGAAGACGTAGTTGGAGGATGAGGAGTAGGCGGAGGACGAGGTGGAGGAAGGCGGCGGGGCTGCCGGCTGCTCCCGGCCGGCGGGCGGCGTGACGGGCGGCCCCGGGGAGCCGCCGGGACCCGGTGTGGAGAGACGGCCGCCGCCCGCAGCTGTGGGGGCCGCCCCCGGGTCCGCACAGGGCGCCCCGTCCGGGCCGCCCGGGGCACAGTCACAGGCGAGGCCGCCGCTGGCATCGCGGCACTCGGCGGCCGGGGCGCACTGCCCGGTGCCGGGCCGCAGGTAGCCAAAGGGGCAGGGGCAGACGGGCTCGTCCGTGCCCTTCCAAGCGAAGCCGCCGGGCTGGGGCTGGCAGGAGAGCAGCACCTCGCCGCCGCGGCACGCCACGGAGAGCACGGTGCCCGGCGGGCTGAAGCCGGGGGCGGCGCTGTGCTCGGCGAAGGGCAGGCGGTAGTCGAGGCCGAGGGCGGCGGCGGGGCGGAGGTCGGGGCAGGCGCCCTCGTGCTCGTACCTGCAGGCGTAGCCCAGGCTCTGCCGCTGGCAGTTCTGCTCCTGCCAGCCCCAGTCCCGGCCGGTTGTGGCGGCCGCCGCCAGGCGCAGCCCGGCGCAGCGGGCGGAGATGCAGCTCCGCACGGGCTCCTTCACCCAGCGGCCGAGCGCCGCCGGCACCTCCCGCGGGGCCGCCCCGTCGACGGAGCCCTCCCAGGAGAAGCCGCGGAGCGGCTGCTCGCCGTCGGTGCAGGCGGACACGTTCCTCTTCAGCCCGACCCAGAAGAGCCCGGGCCCCGCCGCCACCTCCGCCAGCAGCGCCAGCAGCAGCTGCAGCTCCGGCTCGCTGCCCACCCAGGCCAGGTGGCCCCGTCGGCGGCCGCAGGCGCTCCGGGCCTCGCCGTACGAGGCGTTGGCGAGGTGGGCGCTGAAGCAGGCGCCGGCCTCCTGGCAGCGTACGGCGGTGGGCGGCTGGGGCCGCCCCAGGGCGCAGGCAGCGACCAGGAGCAGGCAGCAGGGCCCGGCCCGCCTCATCGTCGCCGAGGGGCGAGGGCTGCCCCGGCGGCTGTGGCGGAGCTCGGCTCGGCCCGGCTCGGCTTGGCCCACCCAGCGCCCACGGCCCTCCCCCGGGGGCCGCCGGAGGAAGCGTGTCAAGAGCCGGGCTTGACCTCGGCATCCTCCGTTTGTTGGCGGGCAGCGAGGAAGCGTTGGCCCGGCCCCGGCTGGCGGGGCTCCAGCGGCGGTGGGGAGAGGGTGGAAAAGTCCCGGTGCCCGCCCTGGCTCCGAGAGGGACAGCGAGGGCCGGAGGACCAGCGGCGGCGGCCGTGCCTTCAGAACTGAGGGGACGAGGGTTAGGTGAAGCAGGGCAGCCCCGCCGAACCCAAAACATCAGGCAAACACTCGCCAGAACTGATGGCACACTCATGTTTTGAGAAAGTTGGCCTGAACGCATTTAGAGGTGTCTGCGCCAACGTCCAGTGGGTTGTTTTTAAGTGAGCTTAAGTGAGCTGCTGCAACTCTTCTTCCACCCGCAGTTTGCAGGCTGCTTCATGTTCATACTCCATACTGTGGTACCCCTCTACCATTACCTCACATGAACGTTCAGGTGCATCAGAATCTCATTCCCAGGCATTTTATGTGGCATAAAACCAATACATACATGTGCATTTCATTTTCCAGCTTTCACTCCGGAAGAACCCATGTCGATGTTTTTAGTCTAGCAAGTGTGATGCAATACAGATTCCTAGAGTCTGAATACTCAGAAAAAGCAAATAAATTAGCAGGAAAAATGAAAAAGCATCATTTATATGGAGTTATTTTTAAAAAGTGAGGTTCATCAGTAGCTTCTGTTTCTGGAGGAGTGACTTCTACAGTCTTGGACTGAGGCTCCACATGGATTCAGTCCTGAACAAAGTCCCCTCCCTGCTCAAGCATGCTAGTAGGCTCTGTGTCTCTACAGCCCATTCTTAAGAATTTAATTGCTTCTCAGGTGGAATAAATGTGGATGATAAGCCTGATTCAACTAGTTTGAGACTGACCTGCATGGATCTCATTGACTCTAGGCCCACACTTATTCTCTCTGGCTTCGTCAAAGAAGGAGTTGAAAGACCAGCATACAGACATACAATGTGATGAAGCTCAGAAGCACTGTATATTTTCATATTTTTTAAATATTCTAAATATTTGGCAAATTTTACAAGCTTTCCAGCAGGAAACTGTTGTGACAAACTGTTTTAGAGACGGTGTCCTCCTGAAGCCCAGTAGCTTCTGCTGCTACCAATGCAATGTCAGAACTGCAGTAAGCCATACAGAAGAAAAATCAAAAGCTTAGATTCAGGCTGTTCCACTTGCCCCAGACCCTGTGTCCTGAATCAAAAATGAATGCAGGAAGCACACAGTGGTCTCTATTCACAAAATCTCTCTTTTTATTTTTTAATTTTTCAACAAGAAGATGAGGGGCAAAGGGGCAAAAAAACCATCTATTATCAGTTCTGTAAAAAATACATTCATGGTATCCAGTATGTAGCTCCATGGTATATCTATCATGGTAGGTATGTTAGCTCCTGGGTATATCTACCCAGGGAGATGTTAATGCTTAAGAGACAATGCTAGCAATTCCTTATTTTGTCTGTCTTCTTCCTGGATACTTAATGACAAGAAACTGCAGCAAGGTGCTTTTAACCTCCATTTTCTGCCAATATTTTGGATAGCCTTTGCATTCTTATTTTCAAGGTGAGCACAGAGAATAAAAAAGAAAAAAGAGAAAAAATAATAAAAAATAAAAATAAAAATAAAAATAAAAATAAAAATATATATGTCCTAGCTTCCTTTGTTCCATTTAGTTAATTCTCAATAATTAACAAGATTTTCTTTTTATTTTCAAATAAAGTAGACTTTCAAAAGTTCTTTATGTCTTTTCAAGTAGAATTATTTAAATACCTTTTTGAGATCTATAGAAAATACAATAATTGAGTCTGTCCCCAAAATATGTATCTGTTAGTTACTTAATTTTTACTTTGGGCAAACGTTACTAATTGCTTTTACAGTCCTGCTAGACACTCACATATACAGAAATTCTGTTTAGCACAACTGTAAGAGTTAGCAAAACAGCATTTCAAAATACATGAAATAGAAAAACTGGATTAGGGCTAAACTGAATTCACATGTTCATAACTGTGTTTAAGCAGACAATTACATTCAGTTTGTATTTTTTTTTCTCATACTATTCAGCAGAACTGAAACTAGGTCAAATATTGCCTATATTCTTACAATTATTATATTTCAAGAGCACAAACTGCTTAAGTAAAAATAGTTACATTAAATTTACTATATACAGCTGGGAGTGTAATTAAATTTGGGTGGCAGTAGACTTAGTTTTATAGAAAGCAGGTTTTTATAACCAAACAATAACCTGTTGATTGAATTCTAGAGGAAATAAGAAATTTGATTAATCAAGACATATAGATGATGGTGCCACTGAAGTGTTTCAAGAGCTCTGCTGCCTGCTGGAGCTGTTGCCCCACACTCACTCCTCTCTACAGTGCACCAGGCCATAGGTGCCCAGCCACATGTCTGTGTGGGTGAGCACAGGATGATCCCTGCAGTCTGCCAGTGCTCCCAGCTGCGGAGATGCAGCACAGTTTGCATCTGGAAGCTGTTAACATCTCATATTCAGATCGCTAATTCTTCACTGGATCCAGCCTTGAACATACACAAACTAAATGGACCATTCCTCTGGTCCAGTGATGGCTCTTGATGATGCACAAAGGCTACAATTCTAGAAATACCTGTCAGCTTGGTATCTTGAGCTAAATATAGTTGATGATAGGTTTGGGAGAGGAGAGTTTGTTATATTGGAGGCCATAAGTTATATTTACTGCTGCCATCTTGCTCAGGACTGCTGACAAGGCTTTGCCTAATATGCACCTGTAATCCTACATCTTCATCTCTTTTCTCTTTCAAAATGGAGCTGATGTATTGCAGCTGAATAGAAACAAACCTTTATAAACACAATGAATAAAATAGAAGGAACAAAATAGTTCCCTGTTGTGCTTCAGACCTCAGGCCATGTCCCTAGAGAGGAGAATGCAATTCAATCTCTAAAAACATTTGCTCCCTTGCTTCTCTTTTCCACTGTCAGCAAGGGCACGATGTGACCTGTTTGTGATGGCCTGTCCACCAGATAATTGGCAGGTACTACCTGCTCATTTCACACAGGCCATGAGTTTAATTTCCTAGGCTACATTTGAACCAGCCATTTAGAAATAACAGGTTATCCACCAGTGCCCTGGGCAGTCTTGTCTCATCTGAGGAATTCATACCAAACAGAAACAGCAAACACTACATGCCGATGCTGAAGGCTTTCTGCAGCAGGGAATAGAGATGGGAGCTGTTTGTCTGCTGGATCTGCCTGTATTCCTGCAGCTGCACCCAAGAGTCCTGCAAAATATTTTAAAAATACCGGGTCTACTAGATCTCCAGACAGCAGCTCTCCCTCTGGTTTTCAATTTTCTTTTGGTTCCATTTTAGGCAAATAAGAAAACACCCTTTCATTAAGTGCCTTCATAGGGCTTTTCCTGAAGAATTCCTTTCTTTAATGAGAGGATTAGCTGCTCACACACCAGTCAACGTGTGAGGCAGTTAAAATTCTATATATAAAGAAGACTTTACTGTGTGAATGGGACTGCTTTATGACCAATTGATGTCTAAGTCCTAATGTAGCTGTTTTGCTCAGTAGTAAAAGCTTTATTTAGCTATAGTTGTTTCTTAGACTCCTGCCTGTAAGATCTGGGCTTCTGAAGATACAATGGCTTCCTTTAATTGCAATTTTACTGAGAGCAATTAGTTATTTTGTTTCATTGTGTGACCATGTCTGCCTTACAATAATAGGTATGCTTTGATTAAAGAGTAATGAGCAAATTAATAAAACTAATAAAACTAGTTTTGTTTGTTTGTTTGTTTATGGTGGATTATTTCTTGCATTTTTACGTGGTAAATTAAAACTATTCTTTTTGTGAGTAACCAGAAAATATGTCAGCCATATTCAGGCACATGCTTTACAACTGCTAGGGCTTAAGGGGATACGTTTTCATTGCAAGTAGGATTGCAAAGAGGTACAGTATCCTTTTTTTTACTAAGAACTGCATTTTGCTTTGCCAAAGTAGAGGAGATGGATGGTGCAGTAACAGATCTGCCTGGCTGTGAAGGGGACAAGTAAAGTGATTGCATTACACTGTGATGTGTTTGTTAGGAGTAAAGTAGCTCAACTGGCTGTTGACATTTCCAATAACCAAAGGGGATACAGGAAAATGTCTGGAAAATGTTGTTTGCCCTTTTTGCCACAAACCTGGAAATGATATCTAAAGGCAGAAGCAGCTTTTATTTAGTCTAAGGGGTTGCATTGTCCCTGTGAACTTGTTCCTTCTCCTTCATCCCAACGAACATCCTAACTGGATCCACAAATCTTCCTGTTGAATTTACTGTGATCAAAGTCAAAACATATTCCCCGTCTTTCAGTGCTTTGCCAAGAGATAGGTAATAATTTAAATGTCCTAGTGGAAAGAGGTATTTTGAACAAGTGAGAATCACAGTTGTTTGACATACCTCCGTTATTATCCTCCCTCTCTCACTCAGTGCTTCATGAAATTGATAACTGTGTTTAAGAAGTGGTTGACCAAATAATAAGACAGCCTTACATCTCACATTTAAGCAGTGTTTAAGCAAAATATTTTCTCACAATACGTTATATTCTTTAAGAAAATGCCTAAGTTAAAAAAACAGATACTCTTGAAGTCAGTGAGAACTGTCTCATTTCATCAGTGTGCCAAGATTTCTCATGAATTTCACTGCATTCAGTTAAGTAACTTGCAACAGGGAGTAAAAATGCCAGGTGAAATCTGGTGTGCCTTTTTTTTTATCCTATTTCAACAACTTCCACGACCATAAGAATTTAATTATTCATCTCTAAAAAGGGCTATACAGATAACAAGGTTCACTTATACAGTTTGGAAAAGATAACCCAGCAGGGGTCATGCAAGTTCCTGTCTACTGTAATAACAATTTCCAGTGACATTATCACATAGCTAAGAGACTTTAAAAAAAATAAGTAATAATGTTTAACTGCTGTTATGAGCACAGTGATATATGTGTTACACTGATGATGTGGACATAAAATTTAACTAATCCTGATCTTATGAAGTGGCATTTAATAGATGGAATGTGTTGACAAAAACAAACAAACAAAAAAAAGATGTGACTGTAGTGTTACCCAATATGCATATGTTGCCCTTCAAGCCTGTTTTAGTTTTGATGTTCATGTTTCTATTACAAATTATGCAAGAAAATAATGTATTCTGTTAACACTTCCATGAGTTATTAAAAAAAATCCAATACTGTAATTAGCTAGGGGAAATGAACTCCAGAACTCTCAAATTAAACACTTTAAATCTTTTCCAAAAATACTGTAGTCTATAAATATTTTTTATTCTCACTCTAGCCTTCCTTTTGTTGACTGGATAATTCAAACTCATTCTGTCCCAATCTCCAAAGACTTCAGATCTGCTATATTATGTGTATAATGTCTGGTTGCCCCTTTTGAGGTTCATATTGAGCACACATTGGTGTGAGGGGGGGCCACAGGAACTGCAAAGAGGGTATAACCATATCTTCTAGTTTGTGGCTAACGGTGTCATAACTACTAACAGCACTGAGATGGGTCATGGCATGATCAACTTTCCATGCATCATTTTCTCTGTACCTTGAATAACAGCCAGCAGAGGACAGGGCTTTGATTTGATGTTCTAGTGGTTCACATGAAGTGTCTACATGCTGCAAAATCCTTTTCAATTTCAATTGATTCAAGATTTCAATTGTGTTCATGTGTGTGTACATGTATTTAAATGTTTGTATGTAAAATTTGCATATAAATATATATGAAAATAAAGACAGTTTAAGTACTTGTGATTTCAATGAGTTGTTTTAAGTGTAAACTGGTATTAAGTTTGTCATCTTTGTCTTCATAACTCTATAAGGAGTTTAAAAGAGGGGGGAAGGAATGTAAATATTACTCCTGTCATTAATCTCATAATGTTTGACACCACCTCTGTGATACCCAAGCAGTGTGGTGTTAAAATAAGGCTGAGAGTATAGTGAAGGGTTAAGCTGAAGGAATGGGGAGCTGCTGCACAGAATAAAATGAGTAGGCATGATAAAAGTAGAGAATAGGGAAGGAATCAAAAGAAAAGACAGTAGATTTAATATCGCTCATTAGTGTAGAAGCACTAGGAAAAGCAGAGGGAGCCAAGGGGCCGTATCCCTGCATGTGTGCTGGTACGTAATATGGTGGTGACCTTAGGCATGTTTGCACAGCTGGGCAGCCCCCAGAGCAGTCTGATTCCAGGCAATGTAGCGCAGTCAACATGTGGTCAAGATAAGAATGACAGGTAAAATAAAAGATAGTTACCCTGTAAGGACTGCATACAGTTCCTCAACCATATTCCTACAGGCAGCTGTGGGAGACACACTATGGACCGAGGGGTCTTCAAAGCTTTAAAGCAATTTTGTGGCTCAAAGGCAATCCTCAAAAAGCATTATTGTCAGAATGAGCTTGACACCATCTTTATGCCATTTCCCTTCTGGTCCATAGGGATGTTATCAGCAGGCTTTTTAAGTCATAGGTTTCAAAGGTCTGGGAAAATATGTGCAGTTCTGATTTCCTCACATCCTATTAAAAAAAAAAAAAAAAAAAAAAAAAAAAGTGAAGAATGAGCTATTAACTCAAATTCACCTATATCCTATTATAGGTTTCTAATCTTCTAACAAGTTTTACCAAGCTAAAAACATTTTGTAAAATTAATAAATTTTCATTTGAAGTGAAAAAGCCCATACTTTTAGTATCTTCTTGTAGAACTGCAATTATCTAACAGGCTTTTAGGACTTGCAGATTATTTGGAATGAGACAAACTTTCCTAGGGAAATAAAGTAAAATAGAAGGAAATCTAGTAGTAAAGAGGTGATTTCACTTCCTGGCATTTTGCCTAGACTGACCATTTAAGAGAGAGTCTTGAAGTATTTGCTTGAAAATGGGCAAGAAATACAAGTTAGTAAGAATAAAATCAAGAGAGAGCAGCTGTGAGATGGAGAGGCAGCAGATGCTTGTCTACACAAGCAGTTAATTCAGAATGAAAAAAAATAAAAGGAAGGAAGAGTATTCTGAGCCTAGTGAATTAATTGTTGTGGAGGTCATAAGAGGTAAGCATGCCTTTTATAGAAATATCTATTGCCATTTGTTTTGTGAGACTGGACAGTCTAAAAGGTTTTAGTTCACTTTACTGATGCATTTTCCCCCTTTCCCTTTATAAATAACCCCCTTTCTTGAAGCATTTCCTTCTCCAGAAGGTCTGATGTCTCAAATGTACCTCATTGTTTGCTTGCAAAAGATAGAAGCAGAGACTTTAAATTACTTGGGTACTATAGAAGGAGAAGATTTCAGAAGTTCTTGCTGTACAGCATGATGTTGGGGTTGGTTTTGTTTTGTTTTGTTTTTCCCATTTAAAAAGACAAGAAGTGCTGTTCTTTGTACTTGTATTTCAAATATATGCAGGGACACTTATTCTAGCTGTCTTAAACGGCTCTATGCTCATAAAATGGTACCTAGGATCTTGAAATTTTGTGTTACATAAAAATCACAAGGAAGTTATTGTTATACTCTGGAAGGAGTGAATTTTGAAAAGAGATAAGCTCAAGAAACAAAATTGACATTTGCCCATGGACTTTCCATGCTCCAGGATGTGTTGTGTTCAGAATTGGGGTGTTAGTCTATGTCTAGTTAAAGCAGAAAAATTAAAATTATACTTTAAGTAAGGAAGTGTTTACTTGCCAGAAATGTCTAATATCTAAGTGATGGATGGGTCATAGCTGTATTTCTTTCATGCTGCAGTTAAGATCCTAGCAGTAGTGACAGTCTTTCTCAATTTAAATTAAATAAATAAAACATCTCTGTTATGACATTATGAGAATGTTGTTTTCAAAAAAAAACCTTTTAACAGTTAAGGTCTATAAATCCTGGGAACCAAAGACCAACTGTTTCCACAAAGAATAAACAAGGTTCTGCTTAGCAAACCCAGTTCAGAAGACACAGTCACATATTCCATACATAGAATCATAGAATCATTAAGGTTGGAAAAGACCTTCACAATCATCTAGTCCAACCAGCCCTCTACCACCAATGTCACCCACTAAACCATGTCCCTAAGCACCAGGCCCACTCTTTCCTTAAACATCCCCAGGGACAGTGACTCCAACACCTCCCTGGACAACCCCTTCCAATGCCTGACTACTCTCTGAGAAGTAATGTTTCCTAATTTCCAACCTAAACCTCTCCCAGCACAACAGGAGGCCATTTCCTCGAGTTCTATCAGTTATCTGGGAGAAGAGGATAACCCCCAGCTCCCCACACCTTCTTTTCAGGTAGCTGCAGAGAGCAATAAGGTCTCCCCTGAGCCTCCTCTTCTCCAGATTAAACAACCCCAGTTACCTCAGCTGCTCCTCACAGGACTTGTGTTCCAGGCCTTTCACCACCTTCGTAGCCCTTCTCTAGACACGTTCCAGAGCCTTGATGTCCTTCCTGTAGTGAGGGGCCCAAAGCTGAACAAAGTACTTGAGGTGCAGCCTCACCAGAGCAGAGTACAGGGGTCAACCACCTCCCTGCTCCTGCTGGCTACACTATTTCTGATACAAGCCAGGATGCCATTGGCCTTCTTGGCAACCTGGGCACAGTGCTGGCTGGGTTCAGGTGAGCATCAATCAGATCCTTTTCCTCTGCACAGCTTTCCAGCCACTCTGCCCCAGGCCTGTAGCACTGCATGGGGTTGTTGTGGCCAAAGAGCAGGACCCAGCACTTCACCATGTTGAACCTCATCCCATTGGCCTCTGCCCATCGATCCAACCTGTCCAGGTCCCTCTGCCTACCCTCCAGAAGATCGACATTTCCCCCCAACTTGATGTTGTCTGAAAACTTACTGAGGGTGCACTCAATTCCCTCATCCAAGTCATCAATAGAGATATTAAAGAGAATGGGCCCCAACACCAACCCCTGGGGAACACCACTGGTGACCAGCTGGACTTCACTCCATTCACTACTACACTCTGGGCATGACCAGCCAGCCAGTTTTTAACCCAGCAAAGCAGGTACCTGTCCAAGCCATTGGCTGCCAGCTTCTCCAGGAAAACATTAACAGCTATGTACCCACAAAGTAGACTTGATCTTGCAATTTTCATCCACAAGCATGTTTTTTTTTCTTATGATTATTGTAATGTTATTTTTGTGTTTAGGTTGTGTTACAGGCCATGAATTCCTTTTATTTTCACAGGTCCTGTGAAAATATCTTCAAATTTAACTAATATTAACATCACAGAGCAGCAGACAACATGCAACAATCTCCAGTAGAATGAGGTATACTGGCTTCCACCTGGGTGTATAGCCAATCCATTGGGTTGTGTGCTGTTTGCTGGTGTGTGTGTGTGTGTGTAAAAGCAGCAGTGCACATGTGCAACCTGCAGATCCAGACTCTTTTGTCCCCATATGAACATTTGTTATTATTTGTCCCCTATTTTTCTGGGCATCATTGGGAAAAATATGTAACCTATTCATATGATAAAATAAAGTCCTACCTATTGTTTAGCTGAAAAAAAATATACATATATATATATATATATATATATATATATATAACCATATTTAAAATAAATCATGAATAATAACCTATGAGAACAAACAGTAGCCTCACTTCCTGGCTTCATTTAGAGTAATGCCAGCCACAGGCTGCCCTTGAAGATTGTTTATGTGCATGGGATTTCCCAAAAGGGAGGGTCTGTCATCACTGCTCTGCTAGTTTCAGACCTCAACCACCATATACTTTGTCAAATGTTGTGTGGTACAAAAGCCCAGTCACAGCAATTTGTTCCTCAGCCTTCATCAACTGTAGTGCAAGGCGGGGGAGAGGTTAGAAACTGCAGTTTATTTTAGCCAGTGATGAACACTACGGGCAGACCAAATTCCCTGGGTGGTGTGCTCATTATCAGTAACACTTTTTGAGGTAAGGCAAACTGTAGCATTGAGGGAAGCATGCTGTCCCTCTAGCTGCCCATTACTGAGGCTGACAGCCTGCAATCCAGCTGCAACACTTGGCACTTGGTTCAAAGGGCCTTAGTTTAGTATTAGTTGAATAGGAAGGGTCAATAAGAGGTTAGAGACAATTGAATATTAATAAATAATAAAGGAATGAGAGCTACAAATGTTTGACCTATTCCTGCTGATCTGATATCGATCTTAACTGGAAAAGAAATGTCAAACCGTTCCCCACCCAGAGGTCTAGAAATGATTCTGATGTCTGTCAGTAAAAGATAAGGATCAGACCAATAATAAATTAGCAGAGTGACAGGGAATAAAGCATACACAAACTAAGAACAATAGTTACTGTGTGTCATCTACAAATACCATATGCTTATTTGATAGAGCACATCCTGCTTATGTCTGCTCCTGCAGGACAGTGTGGGCATGCCATAGAGACTTGTCCTGGGTAGGGAGGTTGGACACGAGGAGACTGCTTAGTGATAAGGTTGCAGGTTCTTGGAACTGCAACTGTGGCAACATGGAGGGAATCTTATTCCTTTCCATTCTGACTGTGTAGTGTCCGTCCTGCATATTTTACCCTGAGAGCACCCAAATGTATCTATGTAGGACTTTAGGCATCAATCTACCATTTCCGGTTCAAGAGTGGATCTTCAAAATCCCCACTGTGCTGTGATTAGCCATCCAGAGACAATTCCCCTACACTCCCCTTTTCCTACCTGTAAAGCGATCTACATTTTTCCCACTAGACCCCCATGTACACCTTGACATCAAAGTTAGAGAACCATCCCTCCTGTATTATTCTTATCCTCTGATCACAGGTCAATCGAACAGCCAGTCACACCACTGCATGAAGTCTTGCACAGAATGCAGTCAGATGGTAGAAAGGCACACCAGGGAAGTCCTGTAGCCTGAACATTACAGTATTTTTCACAATGAAGCAGAGCTGTGCTGCAGTGATTATTTCTGTATTTTAAATCCAGTGGTAACATTTTTTTTTTCAGAAGAGACTGATACAGAAACCTACCTAAGATTGCCTCATCTTTTCCAGAAGCATGAGGTTTTTGCTTCATATCCCTGCTCCACAATCTGACAGAGGAAGGATTTGAATTTATATATCTGACATCCAAGTAAGCATATTAATCACTAAGCTGTCTTTTTTTCTTTTCTTTTTATTTTCTTTCTTTTTTTTTTTTTTAAATATATTTTTTTAAGATAGACTGACTACATATCGCTTTTCTGATTTACTGGAAGTATACTAACTGGGGATTTGGTCTCAGCAAAACTCCTTTCCTTCGTACTTCCAGACAGAAAGCCCTTAAGTATGTCTCCATCCTCAGCTGAGCTAGGAACATAGTGCATTTGACAGATTGTTCCTTTGAAGTCAATCCTAAACTGAGATCTGTCTGCTATATTCAGATTGCTTTACAAAGGGAAGAGCTCTCACCAAAACATCTAGAGAAACAGTGCTTTTTGCTGAAATGTTCTGTGTTTGCCTCTTGCCACTTCAGAATCAGGATGGCAATGTTTGCTGCTGTAAAGCCAGTGAGAATCATTCCCTTTTAACTGTATTGGTTTTAGTCTTAGCTGATCTTTGCACCGATGTATGAAAAAGGGATTTTTAATTCTTTACAGTTTAAATATTCAAAAAAAAAGGGGGGGGGGGGAGGATGAGGAGGAGAAAAAGTCACTTTCTTCAGTAATTCCCCCAGATTTTATATTTCATTTTAATAAAATTTAGGGCAATGAATACACTTAATCTCAGCTAAAATCTCAACATTATATTTTAATAAAGATGCTGAAATAATTATGACTTCAAGTTACTGCTCACAATTGGTAGCATTTCCAGGGGAAACAGGAAGGGGGCTGGGTCAGTATTTTTAATTTAGCCAATTCTTTGGTGGAAGACAGACAAGGGAGACAGCCAGAAGAGATAAAGCTTCCAGTTCTGAATCCCCCCTGCCAGAATAGCCATATTAATCACTACAGAGAGAATTTATCGTGTCCTTCTGACACTGTAAAGATTAGCTTCCTGGTTTAATTATAATTGGTTGTACAACATACACAGTATATATATATATATATATATATATATAATTTTTTTTTTTAATGTGAGGGGAATTTCCCATGCTTATGAAAAAAGTCTGAAAGAGACACTGTTTTCTCCCAGGCAAATAAGTAAAACAAGATTAAGAAATCTTAGAATAATTTAAATTACTTTTTTTTTTTTTTTTTTAGGTCAAGCAAGTGTTACATGAAACATCTTTCCTTGAAAGGTAGGCTTTATATAGACCTACAGCTCCTACAGCTTTAGACTTTAAGATTAAACTTGCATAATCACACGTATTAACTGCATGTGTATATGCAATGCCAGTTCAAAGATGTACTTAAATACATTCATTGCTGATACACTGGATTTATGGCAACTGGATGAGAGAACCATGAAACTTTGCTCTCATAGTTCCCAGAGGGCCTGAACTGCCTCTACTGTTCAGTAGTCTTGTATGCTTGTCACCATTAAGGTTCCTCCTAATTTATTTGTCTGTGTGTGACAAATGACCTCTTGAATACAAATGTGGGACTTGCAGCCTTAGATCGCATGGGCCCAGTAATGGGACAGGAAAACAAATGTCTGTGAGACCTTTTTGTGCTTTTGGCATTCTGAGTCTCACTCAGTCTGTGGTATAACTTTCTATAGATTCATGGCATCTTTACATCATGTTACGAAGGAAGAAAAAGTTATTTTGCAGTGCAAAATGTGTTCCAGGCCAGGGAAGCATAGCTGCATCACTGGCTAAGACCTCTTATACAAAAGGAGCAGACTGAAAATGGACCTTCCCGATCCCCCCAATCCACCCTTAATTTTGAAATCTGCCACACTCAAGGGAGGGCAGAGGAGTGAGGGGAGGTAGGAGAACGGCACAGGGACTGCTGGGAATCATTTCGAATCATTCCTTATGTGGCCAAGAGCAGTTGTGCACCTCCTGCCCAGGAGGAGAAGCCTCAGAGGAGGAAGCCTGCCAGGCTGGACCTCTCCCTGTGCTCCAGACCTGGATAGAAGACATGGAGAGAGCAGATAGAGGTGGGTTGCGTCTCATCTTCCCCATCCTGGTTTGTGTGTCTGCAAGCTAAAGCATTTGCAGATGGATTTACGGGAAGCCTGAATGTGTGTTGGCCTGAAACGTTACCGCCCTCCATGCACAGCCTCTCCTTTCCCAACTGCCCAAGGGCAATAACGTCAGAAGGAGGGCCAGGAAAAATCAAGGGGTTCAGGTCATTCCCCTGGTGCACCCAGACATTTCATCTCTTTCCTTTCTTGGACATTGCATTGTTAAATGAACACCGTACCTGGTGGTGTGTATAACCATGCCCAGCACGTGCTGCTCACTTCTGTGGCTCCTCTGCGAGACACAGTGACCCCCTCGGGAGGTGGAAGTGCCATGCCATGCCTGTGTCAAGCTGCAACATGTAATGTTGCAAACATCCTCAAAAGTCGTTCGCATTTGCAGGAATAAAACCCAATTGCTCCTGTGCTGACAGAAAGTAAATTCAAAAGTGTGGGTAAAATGGCATCATTTTTGTACCTCAGTAGGAACAACAAATTTTTTGCAGCTGTCTCCCATATTTTCTAAGGTGACCTATTTGACTCCAACTTGTACTCCGCAGTGTGTTTTATAGATTATCCCTAGTGCACATAAACAATAGATCCCCTGCCTGAATGCACAAGGTCTCCCTGCATGGAATTTGTGCCATTTAAAACAACTTTCTGTGCCTGAAAAACAGCGAAAGAGGCTGAGTGAGCGGGGATCATGGCAAAACTGTGAAAGACGTGCTTGAAAGCTGATCTAAAGTGGTCTACCCAAGCGTGTGCACAAAAGAACAACTGTGCATAAATGTGCATACTTGGAAAACAAAATCCTTACTTCCATTTATAGCAGTGTGAATTTTTTTCACTGGTTTTGGAAAGGCTAGAATACCATTTAAAGCATATCAGAAAGCAAAAATCAATAGTTTCTGGAGAAGACATTGAAAAGGGAATGTCAAAAATATTTTTCTTAGAAAGGAGAAAACAGCATTTCAATTTTAGAAGAATGCATTAAAAAATCTATTTCAGTCTAACATTGTCTTGTTACTATAGAGAGCAGAAGTGAAAAATGGCTATTATCCAGTAAAGAAGTAGGTTACTGAAATTACTGGGGAATTAGTATTTCAGCATGTCCAAAACTAATTCTGATTTCTGTTTTTAAGATAAAAAGATTTGATATAGTATTGTAGCATAATATCATATTTCCTATAGTTTATAAGCAGGTGTAGATTATAAGCATTAAAAAAAAAAAAAAAAGTACATAATCTGGTGGGAGGCTGGTAGAGATTATTGATGATAGGACATGACTCTCCTCTGCTTCTTTGTCCTTAACACATTGATTTTTAAGTTGAATAGTCTCAAGTTGTCACTTCTATGTCTAGGCAAGGAGTCCAGATTAATTCTCATTCCTGCAATCATCTGCCTGATAATGGCTAAAGACTTGTCGACCGTGGGGTAACATGCAGTGTTGTACAAGTTTTGCAGAAGAAGCAAGAAGCTATTTTTCCAGCACTATCTGCCTGCCACGTAGCTTCAAAAGGAAAGTATAAAAAAAAGGAGACAGGCAAAAACTGAATTTATTGTCTTGATTTTATATGGATAAGTCCCAGGCAGCACTGAAAAGCAATGAAATCAAGCACAAAGAAAGGTTCATCGTATAAGCTGTTTATTTTGTTCTTTGTTTGCAATTCTTGTGAATACAAAATTGAAACACTAAGCAGCTGTCACCTCCTGTTTGTGCCTTAGAACAAAAGCCCTACAAAACCTAGAGTTTTGCATGGTTCTCTAACAAAACCATAATTCAAGGCTGTCCTTATCTGAACAAAACTCACTCTTTTCCCAAAATACTGTAGCAAAGTAGGCAAATTCTACTTCCAGGCTTTCTGTTGGCTTTGTAGATCAGGTATACTGATAACACCATATCTCCTCTTTCTGCATCACAGTCTGAAATCCCTAACAAAATCCTCTTAGGCAAACATCAGCATTCTCCTTGAAAAACAAATTCTATAGCAACAATGTTATCAATTTTTCATTCTATTTATTGTTTCATTTTTAATTTTTAAAAATACTTTAAAATAATCTTGACAAAGACTGTGAATAACACATTAGCATTGATATTTGGGAATCAAATCCCTAAATAAGTAGAGAAGGATCCTGACATCCTCATTTTATTTCTGAATTTATCCTAAAGAATACTGCAGGGTGGTACACAAACAAAAACAAGAAATGTTTAACTTTAACTGATATCTATTTCTTGTGCTAACTAAAAAAATAAACTAGTTGGCTCAGTTGAAGTGAATAGTTAAGTGAGTGCAAGTGTATGGTTAAACTTTTGGGGAAATTCTTTTGCTGATTTGATTATTATGGAGTAGGAGAAAGATGAGGGAGATATCTTGGAGGTCTTTGAAGGCACTGGTCTGGGAGAACTGAGGCTGCTGCACTGTCTTTGAGAGGTCAAACAGAAAGCCACAGCGTGTCTTCTATGCTTAGAAAACATGCCAAAGAGCCAGTCTAGGAAAATCCATTGCTTTAGCATTATCAGGTCAAAAGATGCTTAAGAGGAAATATTATGGTTGCACTTAAACACAGCCATCTGGGAAGTGTACATCTAGAAAATGTTTGTGAAGTCTTTGACTAGCAGAAATCCTTTTCAACAGGTCTTTGTAAGCTGTGTTCTTTGAATTCAATGTCCTGAAGGTATCTAATAGGGTCTGAAGAAAAAAAAAATCAATGAAAATATCTTTGATTACACAACTAAAATTTATTGCTGTGTGAGGCCTCAAAAGCTGTTTCCTCAATTTTTCAAAGTCTTTCAAAATAAAATGAAGGAAAATATTGCTTCTTATGCTAAATTTCAAAAGACAATATCAAAGAGAGAAAGAGAGAGCTGCTTCTGTTGCCTTAATAGAGATGCATTCATAACAGTGCAGAACTCTGAATGTCAAGATTTAAGTGCCTCAAATACCAATATTGACAGATTTCTCCAGAGATCACATGCAGTTATATTAAGTAAAAGAGCAAAGTACTGTTTCTGGAAGATGTTTAATTTTTTCAGCTCCCTCTGAACTTAGTGGAAAAGATAAGGGTGTCCAGGGTAGGAGAAATTAGAAAGGTATTGGATAATGGCATTCATCATCTTACTTCCTAAAATGCAAACTCCTTTGGGTTTCTTTTTGTCTCTCATCACTTCTACATTAAAGCTCAGGGAAAGGGTAGAATATTAAAATGCCATCCAATTTATAATTGGTTACGAAAGTCAATTCACAGATGACCTTGAAAAAGAATTAATCCAGCAAGCTTATAAAAGCAGATGACCCAGTCATTCTGATTAACATCAGAGCAGGTGATGGAACAGCAATGGGGTGGGGGTGAGGGGAGACAGAGGAGAGAGACTAAAACATCCAGTGTGTTAAAGGATCTCTTTAGAATGTTCCTCTTGCCTTCAACCATGACAAAAAAAAAAAAAACAAAAAAAAAAAACTTTTGAGCCAGCAGTATAAATGTATTACAACTTTAACATCTAGTCAACAGTTCTTACTAGAAGTAAAATGGGCAATTTAAAATTCTGTCAAAGTATTATTAATTTGAATTTTCCATATAAGCAGCAGATACTGCATATTAAAAATTTAAGTCAAATGAACATTCAAGAACTGAGAATTTATTTCTAGGTTTATTTGCTTGTCTTTTAAAACAAAATTTATAAAGTAAGTTTAAGGCAAAATTTATAAAGTAAGTTTAGTTTGGGAGATTTAAGCTGTATGGAGTAATGGGGAGAATGATGAGAGAAATGTGTGTTTTATTAACGCTGTTAGAATATAAAGTAGGATGCTCTGAATACTGGTTATACAATATTGGTTAATATTGTCTTTAAAATACAGATTTTTTGACTTTTTAAAGTTTTGTTTTGTTTTTAAATCAGACAGCTATGAATCTTTAAAAGTTCCATTTTAGATTGTGTTCCTGGAGGCTTTCTGGTGATATATGTAAAATCCAAACAGAATAGACAACTGCCTTGCATTAAGTAAAAACTTTGCTTCGGATCAGAGACAGTACACCTGCACCAGTGAATTTTAACCTATTTTTAGTCCTCCATAACCAGACAAAGTCTGTATATACGTAGTAGAGAGAGATGTACAACACATCTGTGGCTGAAACACCAGCGCAGGGGATGATCTGTAGGTAATAGCATCTCCAACAAGCAAGCAGGTTTTCTGTCTGGCAGAGCTGCAAGCACATACATATTAATGGCTGAGTACCAGGTTTTAGTCCCAAAATATTGTCACTTTCACTTAGACTGTTTATCTAAACATTGTGTCTAATTAACAGGAATCCTTATAAAAAGTGAAAGTAACAGAGCCAAATAACCCAGTGTTGTAATTCTGTGTGACTTTCTCAACTGCTAGTATTAATGTCAATTTAATTAGAGCAATGCTTCTGGTCATCACCAAATTTTACTTAAATCTGTCTCTCTATGGCTCCAGTGATCCTTCTCACATTAGTAGAGTGAGTATGAAAACACATTGTTTAGTATTAGATTTGATACTGCCATGTTTTTTTGTAGCTGATAAATGAATGAACAATCCTGCCTTTAGATTTTGCAGTAATTGTTGTTTATTCCCTATTTTTAGCAAGTGTAGTAATGGATGCTGAGACATTTTATTTTGCTTGGTGTAAGTTTCATTTTATTTTAGCCATGGTTTTAATTTTAGAAAGTATACACAATTGGACAATCTTGTCAAACTACTATTTCGTAACCAGGCAGATAGTATAAGAAACTCTGTGGTTAGTAACTCACTATTGTTCTCATATCCTTCAAAATCAAATCACTTGAAAGTGCTTATTTTCTTTAGAGATAAATATCACATTTATAATCTACACATCAGAAGCACCTAAGCCATATTTTGTTTGTTACTTTTAATATATTTTTCCTGAATCCATCTATGGAGGCAGAAACATCACACTTATTTGAATACAAGTCACATTCAACCCCAAAATCCTCTTCAAAAAATAAAAAATTGGGAACACAGAGACTGTGACAGTGGCTCATCTAGTACAATATCCTGTTTCCAAGAGCAGTCAATGCCAAATGCTTCAAAGGGGCGAAGAATTGAATTAAAAACCCATGAGTCTACTGAAGATTTCAGCCCAGCCACATCAATATAAAGGAAGTTAATGTCTTCATTACTTCCTTGAAAACTAGAGGTGTTACTTTTCTCCTTAGAGCTTTAGACTGTCCCAGAACAATTCAACACAAAATGTATGTATAGTCATACCTCACTAAGGAACCGAGGTTCAATGGGGGTTGGGAACAACATAACAGTTATAGCTATTTCTAGGTTTCTTGCATGTACAGGGAAAAAAAAAAAAAAAAAAAAAAAAGTAACAGAAAAAAGCAAGATTAGGATTTAATTGTGTCATTGCCTGTAGCATTAAAGAATTTTGTTAAACACCAATTCATCATGCTCTAGTGATACAGCTAGAGGATAAGGCTCTGCTTCGCTCCACTGATATGTGTTTCTTTCTTCTCATGCTTGACAAGCTTAGAAACAAGCATTAATGCAAAATTTCAGACGCTTTGAGGTATCAGACAAGAAAAAAACAGTTGGAGTGGTTTAAAGAAAAATCAGCTGAAGTTTCAAACTTGCTGCTCTCAGAGGAGCTTAAAAATAAGCTTGTGCAGCCTAAACTCACAGAGAGGTTTATGATGGTCTGGCCTGATCAGGAAAACACAGTAGCATCCATTCAGAGTTCCATTATTCTATATAAGAAATTGGCCATTTGAGTGTATGACCCAGAGAGTCATTCCGAGTCTGTAGTGTCAGTGACTTTGCTAACTTATGGTATCATGAAATCTGTTCCAGTTCACTCTGACATACGCTTTTATTCTAAGGCATTGAAAGCTCACACGATACAGCAATGGTGCTAAGGAACAGAAAAGTGTGTCAGACTTTATGAAGTGCTTGTTATTAATTTCTAATTATGATGTTATCAGAGGTACACTATTATTGCAGGCTTCATTAATCCTTTTTGTTTCAAAATCTGGACTTTGGCCATTACTTAGATTTCAGCCCTCTTTCGTCTCAAGCACAGCAGGATCCCACTGGGTTTATACGACCTTAAGGAGCTGTGCTGCAAGCTCAAAGTGCTGTTTAGAGATGTTTTGCCAAGGCTTACACAGTTTTTCCTTCATTGTTTCTGGTGTCACAGAATAACTCTCTCTGTTTCTTTAATTTCTTAGTTGTGGATGAGCCTTTTTAGTGAACAAGAAAATGTGTTACAATCTAGGGACCTGATCTTGCAAGGTGAGGAACACTCTCACTGCTCAATAAATCATGACTCTGACAAATGCTGAGATATTGCCAGAGATTAGCAGACAGCTCTATGTTACTCAGTAGGCAGTACTGAACATGCTATCTTACTTTTAAACGCTTTTTGGAGCTGCAACAGCCTCTCTCATACCCTTGGAGAGAGGCTTTCACTTTCTTGGTGAGGGATCACTGTCCTTAGCCTTCTCCTGAAATCTAGCTCCTGAGAGAGATTTCTTCTGCAGTCCTTACTTGAAATGACTATTTCAATATTTTACTGAATGGTTGGTTAATATAATGCACAATCACTTTTAGGAGTCAGTTCCCAACACAATGTCTTTCCTGATAAGCTTCTGAACTTCCAGCCTTGTGTCTTGTACCCAGCTCTTGGACATCATCTTCCTCTGTTGACCTTTGAGTACCTACAGGGAAGGTAAACCAGCTTCAGCTGGTAGAACACCTAACTCTTTGCTTATATGTTAGCCTAAGAGCAATTTGCTTAAATAGTAGGCTACCAGGGGAAATATGACAGGGAGTGTGCCCCAAGAGAAAACCGAGCCCCAGTTTCCCATTCTCTGTCTAACACACTGAGCTGGGAGCAAAGGAACTCCTGTTTGTGATACCAGCACAATCATCCCGTTTTTTTTTGGAGCACAACTCCCAGACAAAGTACCAGAAGTGATATAAGCAAAGGAAGTTCTCCTGTATTTCAACTTCCTGCAAAGCTTTTTATGAGCATAATTAATAGTAAAAACATAGTTAGATCAAATTGGATCTGTAATTTTTCAAGCTTTTGTCTCCAAACAGTTCTGATGTACTTCATGCAGGGTACCTAGTTTTAGTACTGTATGTGATGCTTAATTAAACATGTGAGTGCAGGCACTGACTAGTGTTTTCAGCTGGCTTGTTAACACTTGCTCATTTGACAGATTTTCTGAGAAAGAGGGTATGAGAACACCGCCACTCTTGTTTGTGCTAAAAAAGTCAGTTTACATTATGTTGAGCATTCATGCTATAACAAAAACAATTAAGGGAATCATTTTGTTTTTATTCTGTAGATACAATCTACTAACATGTTTTGCAGTAGCTATTTCAAATTCCTTTGTTACACCAATAACACCAGGAACATTTAGAAAAGCAATCATTGTTTAAAGCACATATTTAATTTGAGGAGAACTGGATGTTTGTAATGGCTGCTGATGTATTCCGTGATAACAATACATATAGGTCTGAGGTAAAATTAATGAGGAAGAAGTGTGGTATTCAGAATCTGACACCACACGAGGTTCAGTACATCCTCTTCTCTGTCAGTGTTAGAAACAAGGCATCTTGAAAGCAAGATGAGGAATAAAGTCATCCTCTCCTTCCCCCCATCACCATTACAAAATATCTTTGAAATGTTGGAAATGTTGTGCAGACCACCCAAATCACAACCCAGTGTTATGCAGAACTGTTTTGTGGGTAGAGTATTGAGTAAGGGGGCCTTTAAGGTCCCCTTAAAGCTGCAGGCTTAAAAACTGAAAGTAGGCTTCCAAATTGTCCTGTGTTGGTTAACAGCCAACGAAAATCCTCTTTGCAGAGGACTGGCAGGGTGCTAATTCCAATCCAGAGAGGCCTGAAGACAGTGTCTAATCTCCCAGTTATCCCCCACCCCGAAATTTTTGGAGTCGAATTGAACTAGTAGCAAGGGAAAGCAGGAAAAGACAAAGAACAAAACAATAAAACCTTCAAACACATTCCTAATTTAAAACTCCAAAACGTATTTGTGTAGAAGTGTAAATAATAATATCAGTTCTTGAGCTCATCTATAGGATTGTACAGAGCTGAACAAAATGGCTACAGTATCAAGGGTATCAGCTAGCAATAACCCATGTTCTGAATACAAATGAATATTTCCTGTACTGCTGTTATTTCAAATCTCTTTTTGGTTTCAGCTATTACTTTCCCAAGCTCAGATATATTCTTAATTAAAATCAGGTAAAGAAAGCTCCAAGGACAGCCTATAACAAAGACTCAGAACAAATTATAAAGGTTTCAGTAATTGTAGCACTGACATTTTTTCCAGCAGGTTTAGTTTAAGGGACCGATCAGCTGTTAAGGACAGAAAAGTGTAGATTAAACCTTTAAGTCTTAAAAACCGAATATCTTCACAGCTTTGTAGCAGAATTAATTTGGCTTTACAGACCTTACTTCAGCCAAATTAGCTTTGAAGTTAGTCACCCTTATAGAGTGGTCCCTACCCTCACAGAGCTTTACCAGCTGCCTTGTAATTGCAGCTATAACATACTGCGTGTCAATAATACATCATGTCAATATTACATCATAACTTAACTGGCTTTATCACAACAATCTGTCGAGCAAAATGCAAATTATACTGCTAGCCAATCTTCACTGCATAGACTTGTGAGATGTCAAGTGGGGAGTATTTCATTTATATCTGCTCCTAGGGATTGACCTGTCGGAGTGCCAAAGGTCATCAGCTCCCAGGGAAGCCCAGCAGAACTGAAGCACCTTGAACCCTCAAAGGCCAGATCCTAAACTGAGTCACCAGCCGTATACTCATGAGGAACCTTACCTTCCTACTGAAACAAGCTGCACAAACGTGTAACCTTGCTAGAATCGACATTTCAGCCCAGGCAGTTTTAAAATATCAACAGTCAGGGGCCAAACCCTTGAGGTGCTGAGCCTCCTGCTGCTGACCTGGCTGGTAGTTAAAGCTGCTCAGCCCACCACTCTGCTGCTCAGCAATTACCTGACTCAACCTTTTAGGGTCAGTGGCTGTCATTGCCATCAAGGTTAGTAGCTGTAAATGGCCGTTGAAACATATAAAGGCCCCCACCTACCCGTACAATTACAATGCAGCAGTTTTGCCACAACAGTCATGAGTGGGTTGGTCATAATTTTTCTCAGCCTTGGTTTTGACTGTCCTTGAAAGCTTGCCAACAAAGAGTAAAAAGGGGAAAAAGTTCTTGCCAAGGATGCAGTGATGAATAGGAGGAAAAGTTGGGAATTGTGTTTGTTTATATCTAAGGGGAAAATAAGTGATATCATTTCATTGAATTGGTTAAGAATTATGAAATTAATTCAGTCATCGTAAGATGCAAGACTTGATGAAGTATATAAAATTTAATTTATTTTTTTTCGTTGGTGGCTTCCCCTTTCCATTTAATAGGTGTTGGATTAGATCTTCATATACAAGAGGGGGAAATGGGGCTCCTCCCAGAGATTTCCTTCCTACCAAAACCTCCTTGGCATGTAAACCCAATATACCAGCATTTTGCTTAAAGGGTCCTAATGCAATACATGAACAGATAAAGATATGGCTGAGTCCATCTAGCCAGGGCTTTTGTGACAGTACCTGCTTTCCCTGAAGTTTATAAATAAATGCCATCAACAGTACAGCACAACCAAAGCATAAAACAAAATCAACCATAATTTATTTCAGGTCATTGAAAAACTGGATTCCTGATCAAACTTTCAGGTCAATCTGAAAAAAAGTTCAGATGTATCTGTCAGACTGAAACTACAATGACTGGTTTGAATATTTTCATAAAGAAATCTTGACCAATTACTTAAAGCATTTTTACTCTGTTAACCATTCCTTTTATCTCTAGAGGCTAAGAGACAACTTATATGCTTTCTGAATTACACACCTGCTTTGTCTCTTCATGGGCCATCTCCACTATGACATGTGAAGTCACCAGAAGAAAACTCTTGTCCAAAAGAGGCTGGAGAATTAATTCAAAAATAAGGCATTTATGGTGTTTGCCACGTATATGGATTCTCAACCACCTGAGTAAAGTAGCCTAATCTGAACAGTCAAGGCCTGGTTAAATATTTGTTTCCGTCTGAAAGAGTCACTTTGCAGTTAAACTCACACAACTGCTTGCTCTAATAGGTCCTTGCAATCCCATGGCCACATGCCAAATCCTCTCCCATTTCTTGTCTCTGTGTTGCAGAAAGCTGCTGAGTGGTACAAAGACAAGATGATGCCTGCTGGGTTCCCCGCATTCAGCTTCCTACTTCTCTCAAGAACAAGCTCCAGTGTATGTCTTTGCCAGCAGGGCATACTGAAGGGGTCTCTGATCTCAAAAGGCAAGGCTAGGTTTGAACTTGTCCTTTATTCAGAGCAATTACAAGGTATCTCTCATCCATTCAGCCACTGGTGTGCGTGCTGCTAATGGGAGCCTAATTACCTCCACCTTTCTTCCAATTGTCCTGGGAATTAGGTGGTGGGTTCAGAAGTTACTGGCAGAGTTGTTCATCTAGGTTGCTAACAGGACTGCTGCTAATTAGATTACTAATGTACCCGGTTCTTTCTATGCAGACATTTCTTTTTTATCCCAGCTGATGAACTGATGCCACATCTTCATTGCAATAGAACAATCTCAGTTCACTCACTTTCTAATTGGCAATTTGTGCAAATTAATCACTATGGTTTGGGTGCAACCTGCTATCAACATGTCTGACATGAAGATTTATAATGATGCCTGACAGCTGTACCTCTAAACCTGTTTAGAAGAGATAGAAAATATATATATATATATATATATTTTTTTTTTTTTTTTTTTTTTTGGGGGGGGGGGGTGGGCGGGAGGAAAGAGGGTTCATACCAAATTGTGGTCTGAGCTTATCTTTGGGTAAATCTACACTGCATTATCACACTGCAATACCTGTCCTGATATGAGCCAGGTCAGATATATAATGCTGGATCTTCTTTTATTGGTGTACTTGGTTTGTGCTAGTCAAAATTCCTCCTTGTCTTAGGGAGAGTCAGAGGCTATTGTGTCTGTATTGGTGCTTCTACACAGACTGGCACTATGTAAAGTCAATATTCCCAGAGACAGGTGCCAATCCATGTAACTTCTACACATGTAGAAATGTGTATACATGTAATGATTACTCAGAACAGTCTGAATCACCAAAGCCCAAAAAGGAAAATAAAAATAAATAAAAATAAAAATAAAATAAAAAAAAAAAAAAAACACAGATCCAGATCAAAGATGCTCCATACTGGTAGAGAAAAACTGACCAATTTCACACACTCAGTGCTCAAGACAACAAAGAGTGCACTATACCTTTAAAATGAATCAGAGTGTTTTGTAATTTAAATGTGAACTTTTGGAAAATAAATTACTATTCTCCACTTTTACAAGGTTAATTTTTTCATGGCCTCTTGATCACATAAGATGACTAATCAACACCCAGATTTAGCTTTGGAAACCATTTATTTACTCTCTGGTTTCTTTCCACGTTCTTGCAGTGTGTAGTTTAAGTCTTCTTTAATCTACTTCAATTCTGGAAGACTGATTAATAAATATTAATTATAAATATGCTGAGTAGGCATTGTGAAAGAGGCTGGGGAAGGGAGGGTAGCGCAACTGTCTTTCTAATATGCTGTGTATGTCACTACCTATGAGTATGTCTTTGTGTTCCCTCTCATACTGTGTCTAGCAACTGCTCTCGCATACCTAACCCTTGACTTCTGCTGTCACATATTTGAAGCTAACTCTCACATGTTTGCAGCACTGTCTCAGTCTCTTCTCACCCCATGACCTATTGTGCCAGACCTTGTCCATCAAGGTTTGCCATCTGGCAGTCTGTTGAGCCCAGACAAGCCCTGTTCATGAGCATACTCACCTGCTGCACTCTTGGGCTAGGATTTTTCTCAGTTGACTTGATACACTGACTGCATCCTTGAGCTCATAAACTAGCCCAGTGCTGCTTCATCAGAGATGATACCACCTGAGAAGTCTTTATGTCAGGCACCAGCAGTGAAAATAGGCCACGGTGGGAATAAATTGCCGTATTCATCTTTGTTTTCTTTTCTGTACAATAATTTTTGACACTTGGTTAGAAAAAAAAAAAAAAAAAAGTTGCAAACATGAAAGTCTGCTTAATTAGACATATAACCACACCATCAGTGTATGCCCCTGAGAGCTCAAGGGATAATGTCAGCAGCAGAGAGCACTGTGACGGAGCAGGGTATGCTGTTGCAGCAGAAAATGCCAAGGAGAAACAAAGGCATTTATAGAAAAGGCAAAGCTTAAAGATTTTATTTTCCAAGTCAGATATGTGAATGAGGATAATATTCTCTGGGGATAGAAGTGGAGAATAAAATTCCAGCTAATAGAACATATTCATCCAGGAAGATATATTTAGATCTGCTGAAAAACAGTAACAAATATTTATGGGTATGAATTGTGATTAGCTAAAGCATGTCCTTAATTTCTCCTCCTTGATAAATCCAACTCTTCACTAACACAGCATATCATTTTCATATTTACTCACTGACAATATTATTTTGTGGATGAGCTGGTGAACTGCCACATAGTTAAATTAACTTATTTTTGGTCTGACAAACCCATTAAAATGGAGCAACATGGCAGAATAATACCTTCAGATTTGGAAGCAAGAGCCTCTGCTTTGCCTTCCCCACAAATACCATGATTTTTCAGTTGCTACTGTGGTGGCTGCGAGCTGGTTGCCATGTCCTTTCTGTTGTCATTGTTCCTTTATTACAGCACATGAAATTGCTGCTTGATGATTAGAAAGGTGTTAGATGGGTTTAATTGATGATTTAAATCAAAACAGAAAGCACCTCCTCACTGTTGTCAGTCCTAATGCATCACTTTGTAAAAGCAGTTCTTTAAGGAATATGAAGTCAAGAACAAAATCAGCAAATATATGTTTCATAAACTCAAAGGCCCCTCAATTATATACGTCAGTAAAGCACACTTTGAAACAGGAGAAAATTTACAAGAAGATTTTAAGGGCTGCAGCCACCCATCAGCTCTGTTCATTGCAGGCACAGTGCCCCATGCTGTACACCTAAAGAATGATTGCCCTCCTTCACAACTCTTCTCCTCAGTCCTTTGTGCAGACACATCCAGCATTGCCCAAGCAAGGAATCCCTTCAGTTTGCTATGTGAAACTATTAAGTTGTTCATCTAAAGTCTCATGGAACAGAATGAATGATACCAGTCTTTGAGAAAGGTAGGATCTTTCACACTAAGCACCATGCTCTGGTTTTCACCTTAACGACTTAAAATCCTGCAGATATTTACACAGTCATCTTTCAGCTCTGGTGCTGGAGTAGGCTCAGGAAATACAGTCTCTTTTTGCTTGTCACAGGTTTCCCGTGTTGTCTCATACAAGTAGCTTAGGTCAAGATTTAAAAACATGACTCACGTTTTTAAGTGTCATTACTTGAGAAACTTTAAACAGTTTTTCCAAAAGAAGATGCTCAGAATATGCAGGAAGCAGTAAATGCTTTTTAAACACTACATTTTCCTTCCCATCCTTACTGTTTTTTTAGTGCAATGGTTAGTGTTTTTTATAGTGAGGGGAGTAGCTACAAGTGCTGAGAATTCAAAGTTGACAAAAAATCTCTTCGAAAAAGCCCTGACTTAAACCCTTAAGCTTGAAGTTCTTGGGGTTCATTAATCACTTTTGAACTTCTTAGTATTTATCTTTCTGGGCTTTAGCTGCTCAGGCATTGCAGAGGCTGTATATATTTGCATCTGGTAAAGATTCTCCATGGAAGGACTTGCAAAGAAGCAGACGCCTTAACTTCAGAGGGAGGACTCAGTGAGCAAAAGTTTCTGACACCTTTCTGTCTCGTGAAGGCTTTGCTGCAGGGTCATTGTCTTTGCTTTCTATCTTCAGTGCCCCACATAGTTCAAAAAACATCTTCACTGGACACTTACCCACTGCATCTTTAATGTCTTCTTCTAGATTGCCTATTTCATTATAAAGGAATATAAATTTAGATAGCTGCAATGATTGATTGCCTTTTCTATGTTATTATACCATACCATTTTACTTGTGTGTTTTCAATTTCATGGTGGATTAAAATAAATATTTTGTTCACCAGCAAAAGTTGGCATCTGTTCAAAATACTATCTTAGAGATATATTCATTCCTATGCAGGTGATGTTCTAATGATTCCTTCCATTTTCAAAGCTATTTTGAGGCATTCAAAGTCAACTCTATTAAGCTGATAGATCCAGACCGGGGATTTAGGAACCAAAAAGCTCAGCACCGCTCCTCCTAACACATAAGCGTCTAGCCCTCATAGTGTCATTAACAGCTCTGAGTTATGTGCCTAGGCATGATATTTCATAAGGCTCTTTGCTCCACCTGGCTTCACCCCAAAACAGAGAACTTCTGGAAGATGTTTTTTATTCTCCCTAGATCCTATTTTATTGCACCCCTGGGTAAGACTCTGTGGAAAAGCTGCTTCTAGTCTTCATGAAATATTACTTTCACATCCTGGCTGAATCTAAATTAATGCAGGAGACACTGTCAAAAATTCACTCCTATATTTTAGCTGACATAAAATGACTAATGATTATTTGGCAGTCATGGCATTTAAATATTGATAGTCTTCCTTAAAAGCTTTTATTTCATTATTTGATATTTGACTGTTTTACTTCATATAAATGTTCAAGCAATTTGAACCTAATTATGCACTTGTCACTTAACTCCTACTTGCAGTTTTCCACAGTGCTATTCCAGATAGGCATGAATTAAAATGATTTGTCTGCATCAGATCAACAGCATTTCTCATGTAAAGTCTCCACATCCAGGACCATTGATGACCAAAAGTGAGTTAGGTTCCAACTAAATAAGAGTAAATTAATTATGCAAACTCCTAAAGAAAGAATCCAAAGTGATTATTGCTTTTAAATGTCTAATCAGAGGTTTGGGGATGAATCCCAATGCATTAGTGAATAGAATTATAAATAAGAAAGTTCTGGTATTTGAACTAGTACAATATACCCCTAGCTGTATCTTCGAGTTACCTCTGCTTTTCAGATGCTTACACAATTGAGGCATCACATTACATGTACAAGTCCTCTGGTACCACAGAAAGATGAGGAGCTGGCTTGAGAGTAATGTGAGCTCAGATCGTGTGTTTTGACCAAAGTTATTGTTTTGTGGAAATAAATGTTTTAGGAAGATAGTTTATACTACTTTACCATAAAGTAACATCTGCACATACACTGAATGACACTCTGACCATACAAACTTTCATGTATACTACTGTCCAGGTAGTAGTATCTATTCATCTATTACGTCTACATATCAGTTATTTTGGATGGAAGTTGTGATGGCAGGGACTTAAATGAGTTTTTGAAATGCTGTCTTTGGAAATGGAAATGAAAAAGTGTCCCTCTTGCCTAGAACTCTGACTGAAATTTGGGAAGGGACCACAGAAAGGCAGGTGCTGTCAGACATCACTCAGTGAATCAAGTTTTGATAAATAACATTTCCCCAAACTGATGCTTACATGGAGGCTTTTTAAAAACATTTTTGAAATGAGGAAGCATGATAATAAAAGCCTAGAGCATTCCATAGTAATTCTGGTATATTAAATTTTAATAGTATTGATGTATTTTTATAAGGAGTAAGCAAGAATGGTAACAACTTACTAGGGAACGCAATTGCAATGAACCTGAAAAGAATTTAAAAATGAGAAGTTGTGTCTGAATTTGTTCCTGAATAAGTTTTCATTTCATAATAAAAATATGTTAAGTCACAAAGAATGCATCAAAGGACACTGCAGTAAAGGATGAACATATGTGATGTTAAGAAATAATAAATCTAAGGATGATTTAGCTTGTGATCCAAAAGCCATTGTATTCTTTGATGTGAAAGGGTTGCAGGACCCAAGGGACTATGAATTAGCTGAGACTTGCCTGTAATATTCCTGCTTCTGCCAAGCACTACACCAGTGGGAGAACCTGCATCCCAGCTGGCTGGCAAACTTGCCGAGCATCTGAAGCTGAGTTCCACGTAGGGGAAATGGCGAAGGCTTTTAACATACTCTCTCTGTGCAGAAACAACGTTCCTAATGGTAACTCAAAACTATCTACGCATTTTTCTATGTTTATTGGTGGAACTGTTCCCTAGGATGATCGCAAAATATGACTGTTGAGTGAGATGCCTTTATTACTAGTTTGAGGGAGATCTAACATCTGTCTGTGACTTCTGTATCTCAGAACCTCAGGAAACCTGCGTGTGTGCTGGTGTACAGCATAAGGGTTATGGCTTGCCTACCACTCTGTATTTGGCAACACAGAGAGTGCCCTGGTGCTTTACTCAAACTATGTTTCTCACAAAAACATCAACTGGCAGTTTGTAGCATTCGGAAGTGCTTTGCAGCTTAACAGATAATTAGCAATGTGGATAGCTTATTTTTGCTTTTCAGCCTATTTAGATGAAAGATGCAGAAGCACTCTTGCACAAACTTTTCCTGAGCATAGCCTTGGTTTCAGAATTTGAACTGCAAAGAGCAGAACAACTACTTGCATGATATTTCACAGTTTCTGGGTTTGGTTGACATTGACAAGCAGGGAAATAGGAACAGTGCACTTTTCTGTGTTCTTTGTGATGAGACACGAAGTAGCACCTCTGGAAGAAGTGGTTCCCCAAGTGGTGATATCAGAACCTGCTGAAGCATGCTGCAGCTCTCATCTCCAATGGGCACCTGAGCTTTCTTCCCATGGAAACCAGGGAGCAGGTGTGTGCAGCTGTGCCTTGTCCCAAGGTGGAGGTGATAGGCAGTCTGAGCCTGCAAACAAAACCCCTCAGAAGCTGTCTAGGTTGATGCCACTCCCCTTAACTGAAGTGTGCTGGAGCAAACAGGTGATAATAAAATCATACGAACACTGAAACCATGAAACACCAAGGAGAAAACAAGAAATAAAACAAGCCTAGAGAGATCTAGGAGACAGAACTATTGAAACGCAAAATGAGCTTTATTCAATATGTAAATCAAACTGAATCTGCATTTGCTCTCTCTCCTACAGCAGTCTGTAATTAGGACTATGCTGACTGCCATTTGTTGCTGATTTAGGAGCCAAGAGAAAATCTAGTTAATTCCATAACATTGCAAAAGCCATACGGCTAAGAGAAGAGTTTCATTTAATGAATCAAAAATATGAACATGGTCCCCTGATGCTCAGGATGCTTTTATACAAAGTAAATTAGTCTCCTTTACATATTGTAACATTTCTGGCTATCTCAAAATTCAGCTAAAGATTAGGTAAAATCAAAAAAATGTAGGTACCTAATAATACAGTGGTTCTATTTTGTATGTATATGCTCAGTTGCTGAGAAGCTACCATGATAGCTCTGTAATGTATTTTGTTGGGTCTTGGGTATCATTAGTAGTTAACTTTAAGAGTATCTTGTAAAAAAAAGTAATTTTAGAATATGTAGCCTTTAAAGACATTTTCAGCTGAAGGTCTTCTGTATTAGCTTCTAGTAGTTGCATGACTTGCTTATAATATGTCTGGAAGGTTACAGTGGCGTAGTTTATGATAACCCAGCACATAAATTTAAAGAAGATACTTAGATTTGTTTTGCCTTTTAAATTAACCTCGTCTAATCAAGACTGTCACCTTTAGGAACAGAAGGGGTCTGAATTACCTAAAAAACTGGAAAATACTTAGATCACATTGAGAAACAGAAAAGCCACCAAAATGGACATGAAAGGTGACCGTATCACACAGCTGGATATGAATAACTTTATGAATAACTTTAGGAAGAGATCTCAAGTCTTTATTAAGAGTATTATTACTCTTTAGTAAAAGTGATATTTCTAAGGACAGAAGATTGTTGTAAAGATACCAGGCTGCCTAGATTTTACCATTACATGTGTTAGATGCTGTGGAACCAGGCTGTAGCCATCCTTTAGCTTGCTTCTCTGAAATAAAATTCTCTACAAAACTGGAATCAAAACATACAATGGCCACTGTGCAAATATTTTGCCATGTTAGTGGACTAAATAAAATGGACTAGGTGCATTTTATTTACTAATTATGCTCACAATAATTCTCACAATAATTTCTGATTCTATTTCTTTCAACATTTCTCAGTAGGTTGCAACTGCCCTACATGAGCTCCAGGAAATTCAAACAGTTAATTATTGTGGCAAAGCTATTAGCCAAGTTTTAGAGAGGAACTTATAAGAAATCTACAAAAATTATATCACAGATTTAATGCCTACTGTCATGAGGTTGAGACCTGAATTTATATTCTGGATGTTATAATTAAAATAAACAAAACACTAAAACATGAAAAACACAAAGATGAAAATACATTCCAAATCAAAATTAGTATGTTATGAAAAAAAAACGGAAACATTCCAATTTAACATGCAATCTATAAAGGCCAAATTCATCTGATCTAAACTTTACTGAAGCCCATCTCAGATGACATTTTCTTAGACTGGTTCTTCTTCTGAGAAGCCTAACCATGCAAAATGGTGTCAAACCTCAACAAAATCATCTTAGGAAAACAAATCAAGATATTCCAGCATAACACTTCAATTTTAACAAATGACTACCACTTTTTTTTTTTTTTTTTTTTTTTTTTTAGCTTCACCAATCTTAAACAATAATCTTTGTGTCAATTCCATTTGGCAAGCTTTTCACCCAGAGCTGCCAGCAGTGCAGGGTACTGTGAGATCATGCTGTAGGTGACAAAATCCAGGTAGATTTCCTCCTCTATTGCTTGTGCCCTTCCTGCAAGAAGCAGGTGATACCAAGATGATTCCTGAAGTTTCACAGTGAATAATGGTGTTGCACTAACATTTCAAACAGCAACATGTAGACATGATAAGCCTACATGCTAATAATGATATGTTTCTTCTCTTAGGATAATAAACCATTTTAATTATCATGTTATCCCCCCAAATCCTAACAAAGACGTGATGTTCACTTCAGAGCTGACTATAGATTTCTTCCACAAACATTTACGATAGGGAAGGCGAATGTCACACTGTTTAACATCGTGGGTTTTTTTCCATATAAAAACCCAGTTCTGTAAGAAGCAGAACATTTACAACTTCCATTGATTTCATACAAATTAGACGTTCAGCTTTTTCACACAATTGCATGTAATAACTGGGTATGTCACATCTCACAGATGCTCTGTTATTAGTCTATGAATAACGTCAGTTGAAAAACTGATCTTTACCAAAACTAAATTGCTCTAAAATACATTTTAAACACTGGCAGTATGAATTTAAAGATTTCTCTGCAAAAATCAAATGCCTTCAAATTTCATTCTTCCTCTGCAATCCCAGCAGCTCACAGCACCAGGATGAGATCACATTCAGATTTCTTGATGCTGTTCTAATCATAGTGATTCTCTTCAGTTTTACTGACTACAATGACATGATGTCCCTTGTGCATGGCTGTCTGCTTTTGATCATTTTTCTTTCTTCTCTCTTAAATACAATTGTTAGTGCTTCTTTTTTCACTCTTTCCTTCTTGCCTATAGAGTGAGTTACGCTTACAATGGACTATTTCAACATTGCATTAAATGTTTATTGCAAAGCTGTTGGTGTAGAGAATTCACAAAATAATTTCACCTTCTCCCCTTGAGACCAGATGCATCAGACACTCTAATCTTTACTCCTTCTGCAGTAATATACAACTTATGGCTTTATTATTACATGCAATTTTACCACTATCCAGTGACATGCATAATAAGCAGCACAATCAAACAGGCACAGAACAAACTACCTTGCTATGAATGCATAAGTTCTGCCACGACCACTTAATTAATCTTGGAGAACCTCTTGCACTAGGGGTGACCGTATTATAAATTGCTCAGCTAAATAAGATACCAATAACACTCATGGGTAAGGCTTCATTTGTACTTGCAAATAACTTCATATATATATATATTTATATATATATAATTAATAAAGAAAAACTTCATGCAGTGCCATTTTAATTTTGGGCAACAGTCAAATCCACAACAATCCTTGACTCACATACCCATGTATTGTTTTGATACAGCTACAGATCCTGACAATGAGGCATTAACTTAACAAGTTTGAGAGCATCCTGGGGACAGAAGAAGAGTTGCCAAAAGAGGTAGTGTAAAGAAAGTATCAGAATGTCAATCTAGGCATAAATGGCTTCATGTGAACTGCAGTCACTGTATTTGTCTTTTACATGTCAGTTTAGCTTTCAAGCTTGTGTACTTAAATATGGATCAATGAATCAACTAGTACAGAAGCTTTGGGAAAACCAGAAAATATTTTTTTTCTAGTTCACCTGAGATGAACTTTGTGCTGCCAAACAATGCCTTGAAATACACTTGGAAACAGTTGGACATTACTTATTCATATTCAGAGAACTCAAGTGTACATCTGCTTTTTTATTCATACAAAATTTTCAGTTAAATTTAATTAAACAATGACACTCTCACCTCCTCTTACAGTGCCAGAACTGCATGTGTCGTGCTGCCTGTTGATGTTACAGCTTTGTAGAAGTCTGCCTCATGTTAAACTCTACCTCTGCTCTACCTGTAGGTTCTTGGCTTTTGTGAGCCCACAGATGAAATGTCCACGTGTTTCAGAATACAGCCCTAAACAACTAAAAAGATCAGAGGTAAATTCCAATGAAATTACCTCTAAGCAAGGCATAGCATTTAAAATGAACAACCCTAGGATCTGAGCAGAGGGTTGCTACAACTCAAACACTCATCTAAAGCATAAAATCTCTCTACTTCTGATAGTACTAAAGCATTATCAAACAACCCCAGCATAATTTTGTTACTGTTCTCTTTCTAGATTAGCTAGCGTAGAGAAAAGTATCAAGAACTCTATTTCTCATCCATTTCCACCTCACACACACAGAGCACCTTTCTTTCATACAAGAGATCCTTCTTGTATAAAAAAGCACAAAGCTACTTGACCAATTAAAAAAAAATCCCATTTAGTAATTCTGAGCTGAAAGTAATTTGACAACATCAAGAAAAGAGTACTGGACTAAAATAGTAAAAAAGAAACCAAAACTACAAAGAACAAAAACACACAAGCACAAACCACTTGTCATTAGTAAGGTTTTTTTCAAGTTACATATTCTGTTTCACTTATAAAAGTAGCTGTTTACTATGGAGGAGCCAGAAGGTTCAGGGACACTAATGATTCATGCTGCATTCAGGCCATCACTAGCTTTCTTGGTCTCTAATGGGCCTTTAAAAGCCACTTCTTTCATTTTATTTTATATAGAAACAGTACATATTAATCTCTTCTAATGGAAGATGTACTGAACAAAAAAAAGAATACATAGTACCCGACTGGCAAAATCACTTGGGTCTTCTTGACCTCTGAACTGATATGTCCCATGTGTTATTATGCAGTGCGGGTAGGAAAGAAATTAGTCACTGTGATAGATGTTAAACATTTCTGACAAAGTCCCGGTTAGCTCTCTCACAGAGCTGTATAATCCCTGCTTGTGTGGCTGTGCCTACAAATAGTATCACTGGAGCCAACAGGTCTCCTGCCAGGTTGAGGAAAGACTCTGTCTTGCTCAGAGGTATTTAACAGAATTATTTCTATTTGCTCTGTCGTTTGATATTGCAAGAAGCAGACTTTTGTTTATACTGGTCATGTTCCCTCTCCAGGGAAAAGTGTCCTTGCAAGAAGATGATGAAATAGTAGGGCTTATTTGTACGTGATTTATTGCATTTAAATCATGTTACTGCAGGATTGTCTTGAGAACACTGCAAAATTTTCACAGTTACATTTCAGTAGTGTACTGTATCAAGGATTAATTAGTTAAATGAAAACAAGTTTGTCTCTGAAAAGGACGTACTGCGCATTCAGTTGGAAGCCCTCCTTTTCCTTTCAGCAAAAGTGGACAGACTATGGGGAGGATGGGAAAGCTGTGTATTTAGTAACTGCTACAGACTTGCAATCCTTCTTGCCTTCCTACCTCCTATCAATTAGTCTGGAAGCTCTCTGGAGCTGATGCTCCCTCTTTTATAACATATTTGATTATTTCTGAAAAAGTGGAGCTGAGATGTGAGTTAAAGACTCTAGAGGCCCCTACCCCCTAGCAGGAATGGCTATAGTTGGGAAATTTTGGGTGAGACTTTCTCTAAACTGAATTTGAAGTCAGACAGGTTCATCACTCACTTGTGAAATTGCTTTTACGTTCAAGAGGAAATGTAAAAGGAATGGATATAGTAATACTTCTTAAAGTAATGCACACTTTGAAAACATGATACTACTTCAGAAACAGCATTGCAGCTTCTGTGTAACATTAACCTCTGTTCTATTCCTCCACAATATCTTAGGTTAGGAAAAATAATGTAGGTAGATGAGGACTGCTCTTATTTTATTGTTTAATACCAAGAAAAAGCAAAACCCAAACAAAATTCAAATACCTTTACACCCCACAGAATCCAATGTATTCAAGTACTCCAGAAAATAACAATGCAAGTCAAAATTGGGGTAAATTAAACTACAAATCATTACATTCCACATGATTTGAAAAAATACTTTTCAACATCTCATCTAGCAACTAATGAGAAACAATAATGAAATATGGTCAAGCCTTTTGTATGTTCTGGTCATTGCTAGCTAGAAGCTTATCTGAGAGTGCTCTACCAGCCATTAAGGAAATCAAATGACTTTTCTGCTCTAGGCAATGGTTTTCCTTAGTTTACAGTGTATTGAACTATATGATTAAAATAAAAGATTGAACTAATAATTTATTAACCTATACTCAGTGCTGAAAATACAAGAGGGACAGCTTGAATGTTCAGTTAGTGCCACAAGGGGGTTAAAAGGAATGAGGATTGATGGGTTTGATAATGAGGATGTAAGAACAAAATGAAGGCCAGCATTTTTATTAACTGAATAAGCCCTGTGTGCAACTACTAGATAAGTTAAATAGGAGTGTTTTCTTGCATAGTAATGGATTTACTTTACAGAAATAATGCATTAGGATTTTACAAGCTTCTTCAACATACCTTCTGCCATGAACAGGAAAAAGATTTGTTTTCTAAGTTATGGTATTGCAAAGGATTGCACTGCAGTTACTAAAGTATTTTCCCATGCTGACAGTGTCAGAGTTATATTGAGACTATACTATACCATATTTCCTCTCTTGGTAGAGTTCCTGGTTCCATCCCATGTACACTCCTATTTTGCTGAAATTAACTTGCACTAAGGACCAAAATTAACTTAAACTAAGGATCAATAACTTTAACAGAATACAGACAAAATAGTCATTTCAGGAGCTCATCCTTCTCCCCCTGCCCCACAGGCTCAATATAGTTTACACTATTAATGCTTTGCTTTGTAATGAAATTATATTATTAGGAAGTTTAACTCCATTCTGCTTTCCCCATTGTCCTGTCAGGGACCTTCTTACCAAGTTTCTTTATTATGTGTTTTTAGATATATACTACTATTATATTACCAGACCCTTTGGAACCTGCAACTCAAGTAAATATTTTGGTAATTTAAAGGTATTTTTTGCAGTTTACCCTAGGTTGAGTTGTCAAGCAGCATCTCAGAGTAACCTGATCAAATTGTTTTAGCATCATTTAAGTCCCTGTACCCAAATATATGACAGAGTTATCCCACTATCTGAAATAATGCATTAAGCTATAAACCTATCAAATACTGGGTGTGGTTCCTTCCCTGTCTCCTGCACTCCCTTGGCTGGCTGGAATGCAGGGTGCTGGGAGATTAACTGTTTTCTCCTTGTTCTGAAATGCTGTGAGATTTCACATGTAAATGCAGGGTCAAAGAAGTAAGCTCTTTAGGTGGAACAAAAATTTTATGGTACGAGTTTGTTGAATTTCCCCCTGCAGCAATAAGAAGCACCTTTTACACAGCTATGTGTGGAGATGTCTGTGTTCAGGGACCATATGAGATTCACTGCTAAGCTCACCCATAATCCTGAAGGCAAACCAGTAATGACCCTTGCAGAGAAGGGCAGATCTCAAAGTACACATCAATATATGCCATCGTGCATGTAGATGACAGAGTTTGAAAACCTCATTAAAGCTCAAGACAAGGTAATGACCTGTTACTGTTTATTCAAAGAATCATAGAATAGTTTGGGTTGGGAGGGACCTTAAAGACCACCCAGTCCCAACTCCCCTGCCACGGGCAGGGAAATCTCCCACCAGACCAGTTTGCTCAGAGCCCCATCCAACCTGACCTTGAACACCTCCAAGAATGGGGCATCCACAGCTTCTCTGGGCAACCTGTTCTAGTGTCCACCATCCTCAGAGTAAATAATTTATTCCTGATATGTAATCTAAATCTACCCTCTTTTAGTTTAATATCACTACACAGGTATGTCTCCATGGATCTGCTCTGCTTTGTATAAATGCTGGTTCATGGAGGCAACCCTCCCAGCACTCACTTGGCTGTCAGACACCTCCTGTGCAATACAGAAGGACTGTTGTGAATTAGTCCTCCAAGGTCTTTCAGAGCCCAAGTGTCCTAACAACAAACATATCAGATGGTCATTAGCTATTATCCCCCTCTTCCCATTATTTTCAGAAAGCATTGCAGTTTCCTTATTCAAGTCTGACACATTTCCAAAGAAAGTTTCTATTTTCAGAAAACATCATTTTTTAGGAAAAAAATACACTAAAAATAAATAAATAAAATAGAAAAAGGAAAAGAAAAAAAAGAGGGAAAAAAAAGGATCATTTCCTCTCACAAACATCTTCATTAAACCCCAGTCATTTTACATCTGCTCCAACTTTTTTATCTTCTATTACCTGCATCCATCTGAAGCTGCCTATCTGTAAGTGGCTCCATACACAGTAAGTGTCTCATCTCAGATTGCTTTAACAGTGTCCCCTTTCTCTTAGGCTGGCTCTGGGCCAGCCCAGCTTCTTAGTGCAGCAATTGCAGTTCCAGTATAATAGGCAAGATAAGCCACTATCAGTCTCTCTTACAGCAAAGTCTTCAGTAATTGCTTTACTTTGGAAGGACTCCATCTCCTTGCTGCCCCATATAAAATTCTACAGACGTGTTTGGCTAAAAAAAAATGTTTCCCAAGCACACATCGCATGGCACATTATGTAAAAATATTGCCTGTTTACAATTAATTAGACATAATGACAAGAAAAAAGTCAAGTGTTCCAGAAATGTGCATATGCAAATACACATCTGACAGAATTCATCCTATATGAATTAATTCTTTCTAAGTTTAGTACAAGGGATCCTATATTCTCTTCACTTGGTACTTACACAAAAATATCACAGTTCTTTACTGTATAAAGGAGGTCATTCAGATCTGCTGCTGCTCTCTCCATGCAGCAACAGTTCAGTCAGCATCAAAGCCCCACATGTGTTGAGCAAAACCTACCCAATGAAAGCAATGGGGTGAATTCTGATGGAAATTAAACACACTCCTTCACTGTATGTCAAGGAACTGAAAGCTATAAATTATGGCTTAAATCATGACGGCTTAAGAATGTTTGTGATGCAAAGTTTGCAGGTAAACATATTAACTTATAGGACTGATAGATACAGCTGAAAGCTAAGATTTCTGGCATATGAGCCATTTTTATGGTCCAAAACTGAAGTACCAAAATCTACAGGGAAGAAAAAACTGGTTGGTAGCTGTGAAGCAGAAGATGTTGGCAAAAGAAGAGATGAGAAGGTACTTAGCCCCTGTGGTTAGAAGAAATAGAAATGTATTTATCGCCTGTAGCACACTAGAAGATTGATTACAAGTGTGGAAAAATTACTGTCTGTGATAAAATCAAAGACTTCTTCCACTTGAAACTGATTCATTTGATGGCAGTTATTTGCTTCAGAGAGTCTATCAAGGTGCATAACCAGATAGGTTTTACCATGAAAAAGTTCCTTATGAAGGCATATGATGTACTGAATAAAGTAAATACATACTCAGTGACATGGACAGTGGATTATGTGAAAAAAGGCATGCAGAAGAGTCTGGGAACACTATATATTCCCTATGGCTTTCTTCTGGATAATTCCACGGAAGGTGCTAGCACCAAATTACATTCTACATCTTTTTTTATGTTACTGCATTTAGTATATTGTTGTTTCAGTTTAAGGTTGTTTAGAACTATTCTTGTTTGCAAAAGCAGCTCTTGTTTTGTTAAATAAAAACAGAACTTTTATTCTGAATCCAAACTTTTTTTTTTTTTCAAAACAGAAAATTCTCCTTAAATACAGGTGGGTAAAATCAATAGAATGACTGCCTCAAGAACTCCGTGTCTCACAATCTATAAACTCGAGTGAAATCATTATCCAGATGTCCTTGTGTTTATAATTCAACTCAAAATAAAACCTCTTAAAGAAAAACAGCATGCATTATAACTTGTTGTTTTCCTGTCCTAATACTAACGACTATTCTCTAGTCATATGAAACAAATACGCCCAACAGGATCCTCATTTTCATAATTCCAAGATGTGTTTGGAATGATTTTCCCAGGTCTTGTGCTCTTCAGCTGAACAGAGCAGGAGGACCAAGGCAACATGATTTCCTTCTTCACGCACGTCTTCCTTTAGAATCCGGTTTGTCATTGTCAGGCTCTCTAAGGAAAATCTGCTGAGAATTAAAATGAGCAGAGTGGGACATGAGAACAGCACCTGTACATGACATGCTTCTCTCTAAAGTGGGAAGCTCTTGGTGTAGCTTGATTTATGCTCTGGGGCAAGTAAAAACATGGAAAGATATAACTACTGCATGACATTGTAAGAACAACAAAAACAAGGACAGATGTATAACAGAGTAATCCTGGTGTTCCTCCATAAATCTTTATAATACTGGGTTGGATTTTGATCTTTTTATCTCTTATAGCATGCCTTTAACTCTGTCTTTGATTGGAAATTTTCATTAGGAATGGCCTGTGGTAAAAGTCAGAGTTGTTTTCTTTCTTCACATGTGAGCTTCACCCTGTGGTGTAGAAAATGGCTAATTATCTTTTGGAATAGACCTGATGGCTACTTCAAGGGGATTCCCAGAACAGATTGACTTTTGCGAATTCATCCAGTTGAAATCCTTTCACAGGCACAGCTCCAAATAACACAAAAGAGTATCACCCAGAGAAGCCTCCAGTCCTAATCTGAAGTTGAGAGGCTAGTTAAGATAGTGGTTCACTGATTTACAGTAACAAAATCAAACTGAATGAAAAATGCTGCAACTGCATTACACACATAAAAGACAATCACAGTTTGTCGTTTAAAGTATGCTCAAACCTATTTGACCAAATACCTTTTTACCAAGAAGCTTTATGGTGGTTTAATTAACCTATGTTTTTCCACATCCACCATAAATCTAGTATTAAAGCTACTATAAACCATTTTTTTGTATGTGTCCCACTGATGTGCCCAACTTTGATGGGTTCAATGGCAGTGCAAAAATCCAGGGTTAAGGCCTGCAAAAACATAGCCTCAAGCTCCAATACTTTTCTGGTACTAATAACAACCATTAAACTGTATTGAGTTATGAGGGTACTTAAAAATCTTAAGTGGAAACCTTCCAAAGGCATAAAGATTAACTCAAGTTATTCTCTTGGCTATCACACTGTAGGATGCCTGACTTTCTTCGTGCATTTGAATATCTGTCAGTATGAACAAGGACACACTTTAAATATGACACGGGGAAAAACCTAACAGCTTCAAAAGATCTCAGCTAAATGTGTAACAAAATCTCCACAAGTATTGGCTCATGAAATGCTCTTCTTTACATCCTTGAATTGAAATTTTTCACTTTAAATTCAAATTTTAAAAATCCTGTAAATCTATATGCTTATAATTATATACTTCATGAGGCAAATAAATGCTTACCACAGTTGTACGTTTGATGTTAATTTTGTTTACTAGATCCTCAGGAAAGAATATTTCAAAGAAGATCTGTTTTCAATAAAAAAACAAAGCTTTTCCATTTCTTCAAAATAGCTTTCTGACTGCAAAGCCACAATAGCTCGATAAAGTATATGTGAATGTGTGTACCTACCCTGTAGCTCACAAATAACTGTCAGACATCAGTTTGTAGTCCCAGAAGTTATAGGCTACTTTACCCAATAAATCCCAATCATCATCACCTAATTTAGTCTACTAACTTATTCTACTGCTATAAAGGTTGCAAACTATACAAGCTTTGCCATTTTTAGGAAACTGAGTAGTGTTCTAAATTGTGTGAGCTGGCACCTACATCTTTCTTCAGTTTTATGATCTAACTTACAGCATTCTCTTCTGAGACAAATTATTTTTGAATGTTAAGAAGCTGGAGTGGCATTTCTCTTCTAAGAGGAAAAAATCTTTGCCAAATAAATGTCAAGGATACATGGTTAGGTATGAAGATATTTCTTGGGAGAATCCTTCTACGGGATATTTCTCTAGACAGCTAACATTCACAGCAGACACATCAGAAAACTTGACTAATTCAGACATTTCTTCACCATAATGTGGCAAAGTTGAGGTGGATATTTATACCTGATCTAAATATTCCATTTATAGATGTCCATATGGGGAATAAAATAAGATTATCATATTCCCATCACCCCAGACCAATGGGATGAACCAACATGCCTTTTATATTGTTTAAACGTGATGTAAATGAAAAACGCGATGGTTTTTCCTTCACCTTGTATCTGCTTCTTTTTTTTTTTTTCTCATGTGGAGAAGGATGTGTTACAATTTTCTTATAAGTGTTTTAATGACCATGCTTTAATGTTGTTAAAACATCAGCTTTTAAGACTTTTTTTAAACTATTTTGGTGAGAGGATTTGGTGTAATCTCGTAAAACAATCAAGAGTATTCACGGGAAGATATTACCAAAACCATAAACATTTTTATTTATATGGAAAATGCTCATATCTGGCACTCTAAAATCCTAATGAACATCTACTTATGCTAGAAATTTCATCAGAGGGTTTCTTTCTTCCATCCTAGTGTGACTGCAACACTGATCTTCACTTGATAAATACGGTTTGGTCATTTATATCAAACCCTTGGATACACTCAGTAAAGAAAGTTCCCTGTAACCTTTAACTTACCACCAGTGCTAAAACAGGAAAGTTAATCCTGAAGTCTCCATCCTGCAATTTGCAGTAGAAGTCAGGATGGCTGAGCTGGTTACCAGCTGTCTCTTTTCAATGAGACAACCATTTGGGATACAATTTTCTGTAGCTCTATACAGCTATCAATTATTCACTGCCACAATGGGCCATTAAAGAACCATCAGTCAATGATTCATGTCTGGTAGTTATTTTAAGTCTAAAAGGAAACCTACAGAAAAAAAATAATAAATAAATAAATCTTCATAGTTCTTTAAATTTGAGAAAAAAATCTGCTCATAAGAAGAATAATCTCCAATCAATGAATTAATTAATCTTTTTGTAAGATTCACAACAGTGTATGTGCAACTAGACCTACAGGTTAGAGCCAGGATGGAATGGGAAGGTAATGAGTCAGGGTGTCAACAAAAATGGGATCTGAGGTCTGGTAGAGGATCAGAGAGTTGGGCCAAGCCAGAGTGTGGCAAAATACAAAACATGGTCAGAAGATAACCAGGGTTCAGCAAACTGGCCAAGCTGGGATATACTGAGCTGAAGAGCCAAAATAACAGTACCACCAGAGACTGAGTGAAAGCCAGAAAGCTGGACAGTCTGAGTAAGACAGGGCCAGGGGGAAATAAGGTTGAGCAATGTCAGACAACCTGGTCACCATCAGTGAGCTGAGTTCTGCCAGGTGTAAGGAGACAGAGGGCAAAAGCCAAAAATTAAGATACAGCAAATGGAAGAAGAAGATCTGGGATCTGCAGCCAACACTGAGGAGCACAAGATGCAAACAAGGATATGAATAAGAGATGCCGAGACAAGAGACAAGCCTGATGCACAACAGGAAGCAAACTGAAGAAAAGGAAGCAACCGATAGGATTCTCTCCAGTAAGCGAGGCAACCTGTCAGCCAGCCTCAGGATGCCTGGCCTTCTGGCCCTCCTGGCTCCCCAGAAAGCTGATGACAGGCACCATATCTAGAGACAGATGATGTCACCAAGGCTGAAACAATTGGATTGTTTCAGATTTCTCTAGGCAAATTACAGGTAGGTGGTAATCCATCACAAGCCAAGATTACAAAATATAAATAAAATCTTCCCTAATATGCTTCCAAATAAAATAGTAAGAAGAAGAATTTAAAAAAATAAATAAGATAAGCTTTGGTAAATGTTGCACTGTTTTCTTAGAAACCAAATAAAGGTGAAGCAAAGGACTGGGACTTGACTAAAGCCAATACTATGATACGGCTGAAACAAAAATTTTTTTGACTTTATGAGTGAGATGTTTTAGTGTTCTGTTTTTGTGTGTGTTTTTTGTTTGTTTGTTTGTTTTGTTTTGTTTTGTTTTTGTTTTTGTTTTAAGATGTTAAAAAATTTGTAAATGATCACTAAATGTTTCATGTTTTAGTGTAAAAAAATTTAGGCAGTGTGCCCCCATTTGTGCATGTGTATGTACACGTAAATAGACAAAGAGTTTCCTTTCCCTGTCTCCACCAGTTCTAATCCAAATCATTGTATAATTGTGTCTGATAATGGGCTGCCAGTTTTTCTGTCTACATAAAGCCATCAAAGAACATTAGGAACTCTAATATTTTACATAAGCATTCTCCAAGTTATTTTTGTCTCAAACACTGCCACCTCAGAGAAATTCAGCTGTTCATATGTCCTGCTTGTTAGATTCAGCACAGAGCTGTACTGACAGAAATATTAGCAATGTTTCTAAAAAGTAGCTCAAAGCCCATGCAGACCAAGGGAAAGACTAGAAAACACTGGCATCCTAAGATCTGATAAGGTCAATTGTATAAAATCTGTACTGTGCCCCCTTTGACACTGATTGAAAAGCAGATTACCTCTCCATATAGCTAGCTATTATTTCTTTATAATCAATGGCAAATAACATTTCAAACAATGCTCCTCAATAGGCACAAACTAGTTATAGGCATTTTTCATCTCATATTTAATTCACAGAGAATTACAGCAGTAGGTGATTATCATCTTGATTAACTTAGAAGTTTAAAAAAAAAAAAAAAAAGAAAGAAAAAAAAAAAAGAAACCCAAATCCCACAATTTGAATAAGTATATTTAATCAACCCATCTACCGGACTCGATCCAATTATTTACAAGTCTTTTTTTGGAATCAGTAAATAGCTTTTAAAAGTACTTTTCTAGAGTGACAGGATGTCAGTCTCTTTAAGAACAACATGCTTTTATTGCATTTGGATCAGATCAAGATAAAAATAGAGATAAGTATTATAATGAGAGCTCTAGTACTTTCCAAACTGACTGTTTTGAATGACTTTGCTAATAAAAGATTTTAGATATTGGCAGTGAAGTCAGATCCCAATTTGGTGCAGAATCCCTATTCAAGACTTTGAGTATTACATAACATGCCCAAACTAAGGGTGGAAAAGATCACATTTTGTCAAAAAAAAAAAAAAAAGCTTATCTTGTGTGGTATCTATATATGTGGTGGAACATTTCTGCTTCATTTCTTCACGAGCCTGTGCAGTGACTCTACAAACTGAAACACTGATTAACGGGGATCTAAAATAGATTATCCTTTTTTTGCAGCTGAAATTCAGGTAAAAATTTTCTAGAGTGTCTCAGCCATATAAAAACTCTTAAGTAGCTGTGTTTATATGTCTGTGTTTTGTGAAATGACATATATATATACACCATATATTTTTATTTATGTATATATATAAAATAGCAAAAGCCATTGTTTTTATTTTTATTTTTTTAATATTGAGAACAAAAGGCAGCAGCTAATATGGAGTTTCTTTGATTTTTGAAACAGACTTGCCTAAATTTTCAAGTAAGTTTATGTAGTAAAATAGATTTGGGAATATAAAAGTTTTGTGTAGCTCAGAAGAGATTCAGAGATCTCTACAAAAGTTTTTTTTTTTTTTTTACTGGAGAAACTATTTAGAATGCTCAGCTGAGAGGCTGGTGCAGTTATCTGATAAGTTACTTTTCCTTCTGATAGCATTAATTGCTCAAGGACTGTGATAGATGGGGTAAAGTGTGGTCATTAAAATTTAACTGCAAGAGAATAGTAGTATTACATCTGCCAAGGAGTACTGGGTAGCTGAATGATAAGAAAAGGTAGCATTGACATTCCTTGTAATAAAACTAGCAGAGATGAAGTCAAATTATGAATTCTTCAGAGTAAATATATTATTTTCCCCAGTGTATTCAAGCTAGCAATGAAACAACTGGTATTCCAATATTAGATTTTATCTTTGACCATATGGTGCAGCTCACAGAAGTAATTTTGGCAGAACCTGATGCCTTTTTTATGTGCTTGCTAAGTCCTTTTTTTGGTACAGGCAGATGCCAACATTAAAAACATATCACTGGGTACTATTAGAGTAGGTACATTATCTAGACATTAAAAAATGAGCCAGTCTATATTTTCTTCAATGAATAAAGATGCATTGCATGTTGCTTTACATTCATAGGTCTAAGTCACTGTCCTTTAAGTGTGATAGTCATAAAAGACCTGAGCCTATATTTTTACCCAAAATCTTCTTGTATGATCTGAGCAGAAGAGCCCTGCTGATTATTGTTTTGGAAAGGATTGTGATTTGTGGGTAGATGAGCAACAGCTCAGGTGGAAAAGCATGAAAATACATTCAAGATGAGAGACAGAGAGATTTCAGCACTACCTGAGCCATATTGCTGTGTAGCTGGCAGAAATCCAAACAAGTCATTGCACAGGTTGATGCTGAAAGAGGTTTGATATCTGGATCAGAGAAGAGATTTCTGGAAGTTTGTTTCAAGATAGTGGGATTTTCACTACCCTGTAACCAGCAATTACCAGTTTCTCTTAAAAAGCATATGGGATCTTGGATTTTGGCTAGCTTGGATGTGTTAGCAGTGCTTTATTTGAGTTTTTATTTTAGTTTGCAGCGCTGGCTCCTTGTTACAGGTAGATTAACTCGGAATAGTTGATGCAGCTACTGCCCCCTCCGCCTCCCCCAGCCTTCTGGCATCCCTCTAGCAGACACGAAATATGAATCACAGTCTGGATCCAGAGATACTAAGTTCAGCAGAAGCCATTGCTTTCTCTATAGAGAAGCTGAACCAGTGCTTGGAGCCTCTGTGCTACCTGCTGAGGAAGGCCATGGAAAGATGCCTCCGAGCTTGCCTGGATCTGGTGCTTACTGAGCACAGTCCATCAAAACTCAGCACGGGGGGCTTAAGGAACAAAGAGTTCAGTTAATGACTGTGGGGAAGAGGACTGCTAGGGACAGCCTCACTTACAAGCAGCCTTACAAACCCTAACATCACAAGGATTTCTTCTGTGCCCAGTTCCATGCTGGCTGAGCATCCGCTGGCTTGCTGCTGGGAAGCAGCATGGGGGAGAAGCCAGTGAGCAAGCAAGCAGAGCAGCCACCGCTGAGCTTGCTGCCCACAGAGCTGGAAAGCAGTGAGGAGGGGCTGGCTGCTAATTCTTGCTATTACCAGCTGCTGAACCAGAGAATGAGTTCATCACCCAGAGAATGGCAAACATGTAAAGACAGTGGAGAAGTTTGCTCAGCCCTAATGGGAGAGAGAAAGAGCAGGCTCTTTTTAATTAAGAAAAGATGCCAGATTGACATCCTACTAGCAAAGTTATTTTGCTCTCAAATTTTGCCTGAACTGCTCTGAGTATAAGGAATTGTTCTCAAGATGTGTTTATTTTTACTTTATTGAAAAACACAATTTTACTTCAAATATAGAGGTTAAATTCTTAAAACCACAAAGAATTCTTTCAGGGTCTTTTGGCATATTAACAATAAATAAATAAATAAATAAATAAATAAATAAATAAATAAATAAATAAATAAAAAACAGAGAATGTAATGAGTTACTTTGCCCCAGCAAAAGTAAAAGTGCTAGTTAGTCACAAATACCTGCATCTCTAATGATTTGTTCAGCAGCAGCAGCCAGTGTTCAGCTAACACTGTCTTAATGTAATGTGGAATATATAAACACATGGGAGGCAAATATCCTTTTTATATTTAGTTTCTGCCATTTTGCAGTCCCTTGTTAAAACACCTGGAAAACCAGCCTATGCTTTGGTAGATGCTGTTAAAGGGTTACACTAAATTCATTGTCACGGTTTTTGTATTTCTGGAAGGTGGATTTAGGATATAAAGCAAAAATTGTCAGAAGGAGTTTTAACATCTACCACTGATGTAAGATCTAAATGAAGGATGTTCCACCAAACATCAACTCTAATGTTGAAAATATTTCCCTTTTATTATGAGCTAAGTAATCTAATCTGTGTGTAAGCCAAGAAATTTTATTGCTCTTTCTATTCATGCAATTCATAAATACCATGTTTATATAAGCAGATTATGTAGGTATTTATGTAAATTGGCAACAAAAGCACAAATAATAGACACTGAAAATCTAAAACATTATATGACAAATCTGTCTTGACTGCCTTTAAAAATAGTTATATTGTGAAGAAAAAAAAAAAAAAAAGAAGAGAAAATCAGTCTGAATCAATCTGAATCAAAACGATTAACCACATGAACTACCACAAAGTAAAAAGTTGCCCTATGTCAATTGATCTGCGATAGCTATCTGCATGCCCTTAGCAAATGCAAAATACTGCAAATTAGTTAGGTTCTTCATAACTGAGGGCCAAGCTAACTCACGTTACCTGACATTTTCTGTAGGCCAAATAAGGCATTCATGCTGAGTCTGGGCTAAGAGCAAAGGTTCCTCAGAGGAGTCAGGTAATTATCCAGCCTAATTTAAATTTCTAAAATTAGATTCTCTGAATACTCCTTTCTGAGGTGCACAGATGACAATATGTATTTGCAGGTGTTTTGTGGTTGTTTTTATCCTATTTGATCCTGATCTTTAATGTTTCATTCTTTACTTAAGATGCTGGGGGAGGGTGGGAAGGGGAGAAGAAGGAGGAAAAAAAGGAGAAAATAATTTTCTTTTTCCAGCTTGGTTTCTCTTCCCAGCCTTGTTTCATGACTATCCTGTATGCTGACACTGTTTTGTTGCTCCACTGCAACATCAAAAAAGGCTGCTTGACCTTCCCAGTTTCTCTTCCAGTTGGCTTGCTCCTCCTGAAAACTAAGATGCTGCTTCTTTGACAAAAGTAGTCCTGCTATGTTACATAGCTGCTATGTTCAGAGAGGAACCATGACCTGCATGATGTCTAAGGCCAAATGATGTACACACTTTAGGCATCCACACCTTTGTGTGGTGAAAGGCCGGATTAAGAAGGTACGCTCTGAATGTGCCAGCAACATCCTGTCAATGACAGAATTGTATTCAGAACAAAGCACCCTTCTTTGAAAAGAGAAAGTAACTCAAGTGCCCATTTTATTGTATAATAGTTAAGCGATTAGAGCACTTCACCAAGGAGAGAGAGACTTCAGCTCAATTCCTTCTTCAGCTTGACAAGATTCAAAAGTACATCTACATCCTCCCAGGAAATCGTACATCCTATCTCCATAAAACAGCCTGAACTGAAGCACTCTCCATTCTGCCTGCTGAAGTAAGGCCACTAAATATGAAGTAGTGTCAGATTTTTAGCACTGAAGGAAAACAAGAAAGAAAGAAAGAAGAAACTTAACTCGGCCTGGTGACAATAGCATTCTGCTGGAAAATAAATAAATAAATAAATAAATAAATAAAACAGCTGTGGGGATTGCTCCCAGTCCCACATCGCTTTATGTCCTGCATTTAATGATGACCTAATGTATAGGATATCTCTTGGAGAACTGGGAAAAAGAAAGGTGGACTGAGCTGGCAATCTTATTTAGCAATTGGGATGGGCTAAAAGCAGTGAAAAAATGGGCTAGCGTAAGTAATTTAACAGGCTGTGACTGCTTAAAATTTGTTAACTTGATCAACTGCTATCTTACGAGTGTGTTAAATATGTTATCAATTACTGTAACAAAATTAAAAGTAGAATTTAAAATTTGATTCTTCTGTAGGTATTACCACTTGTTGCAGTAGGAAACAAATTGCCAAATAGGCCAACTGTGTGAGTTATGATACTCAGTGTGGTTAATTACTGCAAACAGTTTTTCCAATTTACTATTCAGGTTCTGAATTGCTCATATGGCACCATGCTTAGGCTGTTCAGGAGCTCTTACTCATCTATGCAGGAAGGAGACTGTGTTATTCATTCCTCACTATTCACTCTTACCCATTTCTTTTGTTTGTTTGTTTGTTTGCTTTAAATATATCTGATGACAACAGAGAAAACAGAAAAAGAGGTTGTGGGATTTAAGTAACTACCTGGGTTCCACAATCAATTCACAAGCAAGCCAAACAAGGCTTGGGTGAGTACAGGCTGAAGACTGCTCATCCATTCTATCAGACAAGAACTTAGTTCCAAAAATTTCAGAAGAAAATTGATTAGTTCACAAACTATTTGTAGATGAGAAAAATGGAACTGCTTTCATCAGATACAATCATTCACAATTAATAATGTGATGTTATTTTTAGTACTCTGAAAACAGAAGTTTCCTTTAAATGCCAAAAACCTACTACGTGTTTTGATTACTACTGACATAATCATCCTCTCTCTAAAAAAGCGTATCTTTCCTGTTGGGATTATGCCATCTTGTCTTGTGCCATCACTAATTATTAACAATGAAGAGAGAGGAAAAACAATAAAATTCACACCCTTCCCACAGTAAAAGCAAATAAACATTAAAATGTGGAGACTGTTATGAGACAAATTTTACTCCCAGAAAGTGATATCCTCAAATCCTGACACAGAGAGCTGGCATGGAGGTTATTGAGACTATTTTTGTTACTGACAGAGCAACAAAAGACATGGAAGATATGACAATCAAAACCAAAAAGTAATGCACAGCTCCCAGAAAACCACAGAAAATACCTCTGGAGTACATCTAGTGAGGTAAAAGCCACAAAATCTGAAGGGAACAAATGGCATAACCTTTCTATGACAACAATGCAAATCTGCCTGTGCACAGCATTGTTTACTTTTACACACTGTATACAGCCCAACTGGTTTCAGATATTTGCCTGTGCCTCTAGAACAAAGAAAGGTATTTATGCAACAATTTTATGTTATATGTAAAGGAGGAATTCACATGCACTGGCTTTTTTGCTCAGGAGTTGATCTATTTTACTTCACCTGCACAACAGTTCCAGCACTTCTGACATGAAAGACCACTGCCTGACATGCATATGTAACCACAAAAGTTTAATGTCAAAAGTACAGGTTGGATACTATTTAGGCAGGTCAATCAGGCTGAGTCAGTAGCATCTGTAAAATGATAAGATATTTACAAGGAGACTTACTTGTAAAGATAACAGAAGATCAATCGAAATCTGATAATAGTGATGTTCTTGCGCTCAAATATTATAATAATGAGCACTTTATGCAGTAGGTTTGATACATTCTAAAGCTATCTACTGAAGTGAGCCACCCAACAGGTATTTTCCAATTATGAGATTAAAAGGTTCTCAGATTTTTTTGAAAGTCCATGGCAGAGTTTATCAGAGAAACCATCTGGTTCCAGCACCAAAAATAATTCTTTTGATCATAGCATCCTTTCATGATTAGTCATGACTGAAAACTAACCTTCCATCTTCTCACACAGCACACAGGCATACTATTAACAATTTGTTTCACTGTGGATTGAGTTTATTAAAAATGTCTGTAGTTCCAGACATTACTATTATAAGCCCTATTTTAATAAGCCATATTATTATACACTGGATTTCTGCATTTCAAAAGCTTTCCAAGCAAGATTTTGTTCTTGAAGGGACAAAAAAAATAATATCACCATTTTCAAAAAATAAGAAAATGAGATATCATTTTTAGTCTTATTTTAATAGTTTGCATTTCAATAGTTAAGCAAGATACATCATTGAAAAAAAAAAATCCTCTGTGGAATTACCAGTCTTCGATTATGTGAATTTTTATGTCTTCCAACAGGACAACTATTGTCCATATGTCTATGTAATACATACTTCTAGTGCTCAGAGAACTTTAATATGCATGTATGTTACCAATGACAGAAGCTCTTTGCAAATGCACTGAATTTATTAGGATAGTCGGGGCAACATAAGCCCTTTTCACAAACAAGGACCAGAACTTGCTACCTTCAACCTAGCAACACAAAAAAAGATAATTCAGACATGATATACTCTTTGCCATTTTCCGTGAAGGCAACGCCACCACACGCATATGTTCATTGAAATACACACCTAGACACCACTTGAGAGTGAAATAATAAGAAAAAGCATTCAAGTAATAAGCACCAGATGAACTGAAGAAATAATAAAAATGCTTGTGTTAAACGGGATAGTGCAATACATGAATGATATTTTCAAAAATGAATTATTTGTTATGATTTACAGAATGTCTGCACAGAAATTGCTTTTATGACGTTGTAAGAACTGTTTGAAGTTTGTAGGGGTCTTTATTGCTTGACATCCTGGTTTCTACGTTGCCTATTGATGACACCCACAGTAGCAGACTAGAGGTTAATAAAGCATTGGAAGAGAAAATAATGTGAAAAAGTGCAAAGTGAGTAATTAAATTTTACCAGATGCCTTATATTCCTAGATAGCAGTCAGAGGAGCAGGACAAACAGAAAGGTCTGTTTAGATCACAGCAAGAAGGATGTAGAAAAAGATGGCTGAAAAATAAAAGGTAAAAAGGAAATCTAAATGACTATTTTCAATATTCAATGACATTTTTCATTTTTTTGGTAAAGACGCATTGTAGTGGTTTAACCTGGCAGCTCACTCCCTTCTCCCTGAGTGGGGTCAGGGAGAGAATCAGAAAAAAGAATAAATAAATAAATAAAAATGTGTGTATTATATGTCATATACGTTATATGCTACTACACTCTGCTGACCCAGTTTTCTGACATATGAAGAGTGTACAGTATCCACTGACTTACCTCTGTATGGTAAATATACATATCAGATATATACATGTATCAGAATATAAGTTGCCTAATAACCACAGAGGAGTGACAGATGCACCAGGTGGTCATGCAGCCATTCACAGAGATCTCAACAGGATGAAGAAATAAGCCAACAGGAATCTCATCAAGTTCAGTAATCAAAACCCTAAGTCCTGCACCTCAGCAGGCTGGGCGTTGACAGCCTGATCCACCTACAGGTCCTGGTGGACAACAAGCTGAAGGTGAGCAGCATGCCCCTGTGCCAAAACTGACCAACAGTGTCCTGGGCTACAAATGGAAGTGCTTTGCCAGCAGCAGTTTCAAGGGATGTGATCTTTCTCTTTTATCCTGCACTGGAGAGATCACACCTGGAGTGCCAGGTCCAGGAGAGACATGGAAAAGTTGAAGTCCAGCAAAGGGACACTAGGATGATTAAGGGACTGGAACATGTGTTGTATGAGGAGACACTGACAGAGCATGGACTTTTCATCCAGGAGAAGAGAAGGCACAGAGGGGATTTTATTGATGTGTATAAATACCTAACAGGGGGAGTGAATATGACAGACCCAGACTCTTCTCAGTGGTGCCCAATGACAGACAAGGGGCAATGGGCACAAACAGAAATATAAGAAATTCCACTGTAATGTATGAAAAAACTTTTTTACTCTGAGGGTTCCAGTTGGAACAGATTACCCAGAGATATTGTGGAGTTGCCATCCTGGGAGACAGTGAAAATCTTACTGGGCACATCCCTGAGCAAGCTGCTCCAGGTGATACTGCTCTGAGCAATGGAGTTGGCCTAGACGACCTCCAGAGGTCCCTTCTAATCTCAGCAATTCAGTGATTCTGAGAATCTGTGATAATGAAGTATCTGCCTTGCCATTTTATTTCTGAACTGCTTCTGAAAGGTGCAAGCTTACTGCCATTCTGAAGTAAAGACCTACAGCTAGGTTTATTAGTACTTACCATTTTCATGTGGCCATGTTCATTCTGACTCATACAGCAGCCTGGACTCTCCTGAACAACCCAGCAATTTGCAGCAGTGACAGTGAACAAACCCTAGAAAAGAATTGCTTTGCAGGAAACATTTGTGTTGCCATTGGGGGCAAGCTAGCAAAAGGAATAGCGATGACCTGTAGTAGAAAGGGGACTGGATCAATGCTTCAAATCTGTAGCATAATGAGTTCTTCCTGTGTATGGTAAATGTCACCTTACTGCTCAGTTCCAGTATATGAGGAATAAAGCATAATGGGGGAAGGGGTGGCACAGAACACTCCTTCTCCAAGCTGAGGCTGCATTATCTCTTCAGAAATAAGAAGGGAAGATGCAATAAAGTTAAGGTGGTAGCACCTAGTAACAAGAGTGCAACAATAATAGCAAGCTGAAAAACACTCTTAGGAGCACTGTTAACTTAAAGACATAATTTTCACAGGCCTAATTTCCAGAAATGCACTCTGGGAATTACTTATATAAAAAGACAACCTTAGGAGTTGGCAGGGAATGAGGGTATTGTAAAGAAGTGTTTGTCCAATTATTTTGCTCTCTACTGTGGATGGCCATTTCTAACAGAACTCGATGAGGCATATCCCAGGCTGGCTTTATTGCTGCTTGTCAGGGATTCAAGTTTGCTGATGCCAAACAAACTTGCTGATGCTATGCCTCCCTCCATCGGGCTTCATGAGGTTGATTATCAACCCAAGTGATACAACACAGAAAGCAAATAAGAACTGATGTTCTTCCCCTATCCAAATCATGTTTTCAAGCTTTTTCTTTCAATTTGATAGCATCTAAACACCACTACACCCACCCTCTTATTCCCCTTCCTCAAAGGAAGAAAAGAAACTATGATGAAAAAGAGGTCAAGGGCTAAGATTAAGGACAGGGAGATCACTCTACAATTACTGTCATGGGCAAAACAGATTCAGCTTAGGGAGATTAATTAAATTTATTACCTATTATGAACAGGCTAGAGTAGTGAAAAACTAAAAGCAAACTTAAAACACCTTCTCCCCATTGACTTTCTTTTAATTCCTCCCCCTGAGTGGCACAGAAGAACGGGGAATGGGGGCTGTGGTCAGTCCCTGATGCTTCGTCTCCACTACTCCTTCATGGTCACTCTCTGCCCCTGCTCCACATGGGGTCCCTCCCATGGGATGCCATCCTTCCTGAACTGATCCTGCAGGCAGCAACTCTTCAAGAACTGCTCCCACATGGCTCCATACCACAGGGTCCATCCCCCAGGAGCAAACTGCTCCAGTACGGGTCCCCCAGGGATGGCAGCTCTGGCCCGGGGCCTGCTCCTGCAAGGGCTCTCCATGGGCCGCAGCCTCCTCCAGGCCACATCCACCTGTTCCAGCGTGGGCTTGCAGAAAATGACCCTGGATGACTGCATGGGCTTGCAAGTGTTGTTACAGTACAGTTACTGGGAACACTGCAGTCTTTATTACAGGAGGTATTTATCTTCTTCAATATCATTTCTTCCCTCTCTAAACACAGCTAGCACTTGACATGAAAAACATGACATGTACTTCCTTCCCATCTAGAAGCACTTGTTACAATACTATAATGTTGTAAATTTTGTGCTGTTCAAATTCAACAGTATTCACAGCCTGAAATAGCACACCTGATCTTCCTTCATTTATGTGCAGTACCACAAAGCTTCTGTGAGCACAAACACAGAATGAAAAGGTGGCTTCTGCCCCAAAGAACCTTGCAGTTTGAGCTGAAAGAAAGCAGACATATTCGAGTAGACCAAGGGCACAAGGAAAGAATGAAACATCAGTGATAATGATGTTCTGAAGTGCACCATACAGGCAGCTCATCTGTTTATATTGTTGCATGAAGCCCGTAACAGAAAGCTTATGGATAATATATATCTGCTCTACAAGGACCTCTAGCACTAAGGAGAGCTGCCCAGGAAGTTACTGTATGAAAAGTTTGGAAATTGCAGTCAAAAGAGGAATAGCAGGTAGAGATGGATAAAAGCTGGCATATTCATTTGCCCTCGGCTACTCGGCACTTGGTTTACTAACCTCAGCTTTCTCAGCATATCCAGGTAGGACTGAAAATAGACTCAGTTTGAAACAGAAAAATAAAGTCATCACTTTCCAAATTCATTTCATACTTCAGGGGTTATGAATTCTCCTCCCTTTTGTTTTCCTCAGTTCAAACACTGTAAGTTTGGGGCTGGAGGAAATGGGAGAAGAATGGTATCTAGTGTTATTTCCTGGAGATAAAGCTTATACCTAAAATGTGAGAGATGTGAAAACACTGAACTTTAGAGGCTGATTAATGATCCCAAGCACAGAGCAGGTTAGGTGTTTTGGACTGGACCACTGAGTTTCCTATTATATCATCTTTAAGGCAGATTGTCTGGAGTTGTGCCAAAGCACAACACCCTTCCCTTATTTTCCTGAGCAAGCCATTGCTTTTGATTTGAGAGAAGGCTGAGCTGAACGTAGTTCTGGTAAAATAGTACAGCTAAGGCTGGATTCCACAATACATTTCTGTGGAGTTTGCAACAAGAGGTGCACAAAAAGCCTTCCCCTGTCCTTGCTGAGCACAACAATCTCCCAGAGCATGGACCTGCTCGCAGCTCCAGCCATTCTCATAGCTCTTGCACAAAGCACATTCCCATAAGGGCTTCATTGAATAGGTAGTATCTCCATTTCTTAAAAAAGAATTCAGTGGAAACTTCACACGTGCATTTCTGATAATCAGCCCCAGGGAGCCAGGGCGCAAACTCCAAGCCAGGAACTTGCTCTGAAGTGTAACTCCTTTCAGGCAGTAGATTGATACTCTATCTACTGTAATCCTCAACAGTATATAAAATGAAATGTGTTTTCCACTGAAAATAATTGAAAGACCCAAGAAACCCTGCAATGTCTTTTCAGGCTCGATGAGCCTTCTCTATGTACTTTCCTTTAACATTTCTTTCCCTTGAAGAGCAAGTTATAAGACAATGATTTAATGCACTATACATAATTGCATTCAAAATCCCTCTAGGATTGTAGGATATTTTTGTCTTGCTCTGCTTCCTCTATGTTTTCACCACAACACAACAATATTCAGAGCCCCTATCTACATACTTCCATCAGTCCATTGTTCATTAAGTAAGCCAGGAACATGTAAAGCTTTGATCAGTTCTCAAACAACAGGAAAATTTCTTACTAAAATTTTCCCACAGGATTGCCATAACTGCATAGACAAACCAGCTGCTGTGCAAACAAGTGAGTAAATGATCACTTTTGCTTTAACAGTCCACAAAATTGGCCCTTCCTTACTTTTTTTATTAACTCCACAGTTGGCAAAGACATGGTATTACAGAAGTGGACAGCTGGATGATTCAAACATGATTGTCAGTATGTCTATACCGCAGTAGAATCTATTTTTTTTTATCTTAGAAAAAGAATCAAGTTCCTAATATTTATTTCATAAGCCTGTTACTAAGCGTTTGAAGACAAAGTGAACACTGCTGCATAGAATAGCTATACACCACCCACCTTTATGCTAGCTTGTTCAGTGGATAGCAGTAGCTCAGCACAAGCTGGTCTATCCTGTTTCTCAGATAGGTTTTTCAGTTTATAGTTTTTGATATGATCCTATCATGGTGGGATCTAAACAAATAGTACAGTTAAACAGTTCAATGCAAGTGGTAGGTATATTTCTTTCAATGCAAGTGGTAGGTATATTTATAATAATTTGTCAGAAAATAAAGAGTAGGGATCAGATTTTTCTAGTTTAAGTGAAATAGGACTGACTGCAGTATAGATGTAGAAACGGAGCATCTGGACTCTCTATCTAGATCCCTTCAGAATAGCTTGGGCTGAGGTCTTGGGCTTATATCAAAGACTGATATAAGAGCAAAGAATGAAAGATTAATTGATGTGATTTGCATTTTGGGAAATCAGCATTTAAACCCATGTTCTAAAATAGTTTTCTGCTTTCTATTTCCAGAATGGGACAAAAAAAAAAAAAAAACAAAAACAAACATCCTAATGAAGTATGTGCTAACACATACTTCAGGACAAAACATCAACAGTAAAACATGGAGCAAGGTAAATTAAACAAGTCCATTAGTATTACACCACTGGGAATAAGAACTGATGTTAAATTACAGGTAAAAAAAAAATATATATATATATATATATATAAAAGTGAAAAATAATCACGTCTCTAAGGTACCATTCTGCTTTTGTTTGCAGTAGTCAGATGGGATTCTCTATCATATAAAACAGAACAGATGATTTGATAAAAAGCATTTTGACTCTATTCCCTTTGCATCTCACGTGAGCCCTGTTCTTGCCAAATACACCAATTCTTACCACAAAGCTGTGGATATTGTGATTTGTTTAGGTGATGAACAGTATTCAGGATGAATATATTCATATGAAGCTATGACACTGTGAGTGTAATAGGTTACTATTGTCACTAGAAGGAATTATTCAGAGAGCAACACCAACCAGCAGATCAATAGGGAACATGGTATATTTTGTTTATGTTAACCATAAAACTTGACAAAGAAATTGAATATTTTTCATCAGGCAGAAAAGTGAAAGACTTGCATAAAATTAGATGCAAATGCTGCTAATTTTGGTGAGCCTCTGAGTAAAGTTTCTGGTTATTGATGATTATTATAAAAGTATATGAAAAGAGGCTAATTCTAAACTGTTCTTACAGGAGGCTGAATCCAAGCAAGTTCTAAAGTTGTAAAGATCTAAAGATCTAAAGTTGTAAAAGGATGATGAAAGTAAGAACACAATTTATTTACAATAACAGTAGAAGGAGATAAATGTGAAAAAATAAATCTGTTATTTAAAAATACAAGAACTCTTTTGTGTTTTGACAGATTAGCATACGTTAAATGTCCTATGTTGGTCTGCCTTGACTGTTTTTTTTAAATTTGATAAGGTAGACATGTTTCTGATTTTAAGCAAAGGGAATCAAAACTCATAAGTTAAACTTCCTTCAATACAGGTGCCATGTTCTCAAGAGAAAATTTGCTAACCTCTCTTTACACTTGATATGATATTCCAAGCAGATTTGGTTAGGTGAAGCCATACAAATTTAAAAAGCTAATTTTAGATTGTGGATATTTTTAATAAGTGGAATATTAATAATAAAAAAGGCACAAAAAGTTTTAAAAGGAAGCAAATAACTCAAAGAAAATATGAAATTATTTCTCCTGGACCCATGTGTCTGAGTACAGATGTATTCATCATACAGAGTTATTCAGAAGACAGGCACCACATCAAACTGTCCCCTATCTCTCTGTTCTGCCAAGTCCTAATATTTTTTTGAACTAAAGGTTATTCTCTGTAACCATAGGAATAGCAATAAAAAGTGAACAGAAAAACTGCTGCTTAACAGGTATCATTAAATGAAGAATACTGAACAAAAACAACTGAAGAAAATGAAATATTCCTAGTCTGAGCTGTAAGAAGCAGAATGTTTCAGCCATGATTTAATGAAGCACAATCAGAATACAAACACTTCTGAGTTTCCCCTAAATACAATATTGCAGTCATAATTAGCTTTTACTTCTTAGTTAGAGGTAAGAAGTAAATATCTGATGAAGAAAGTAACTTGAAATAAAATAATAAAATAAAATAAATAAAATAAAATAAAATAAAATAAATAAAATAAAATAAAATAAAATAAATAAAATAATAAAAGAAAAGAAAAGAAAAGAAAAGAAAAGAAAAGAAAAGAAAAGAAAAGAAAAGAAAAGAAAAGAAAAGAAAAGAAAAGAAAAGAAAAGAAAAGAAAAGAAAAGAAAAGAAAAGAAAAGAAAAGAAAAGAAAAGAAAAGAAAAGAAAAGAAAAGAAAAGAAAAGAAAAGAAAAGAAAAGAAAAGAAAAGAAAAGAAAAGAAAAGAAAAGAAAAGAAAAGAAAAGAAAAGAAAAGAAAAGAAAAGAAAAGAAAAGAAAAGAAAAGAAAAGAAAAGAAAAGAAAAGAAAAGTAAAATAAAAAACAGCCTATCTTTAGCTTCCACAGATCTCTACTACTACTTCTGTCACAGTTCACCCTTTTGAAAACCTTTCCAGATTTCTATGCACTGCCTTTCAAGTGACAGGCTTGCAAGCCCAACATCCCCTGGTAATGCAATGCCATAATTCAGTCAGCCTCAGTGTCTGCACTTTGCTACCAAAGTGCATTCATCAGTAAACACAGTATCTTGGGCTTTTGCAGCCTATCCCCTTTGGGAGCCTGAGCACATAGAAATCAAACTTCAAAACAGAGCAGGGCTTTTATGTCAAAAGCTACACAGTACTCAAAGAAATGAATTCAAATCAGCTGAAAGACATATTCTGCATATTCTACATTTGGTGTCCACCTCACTCCAATTTACCTCAGTAATGCGTGCTTAAAAAACATCACAGAGGCATGGGTAAAGGTTCCTTTAACATAACAGTGAAGGGCAAAATTTAACATCTGTTGTTTTCATTTAAATAAATTCATCCAAGATTCATCGATTCTAGAAGCAAAAGCAGAGCTGCAAGAATGGGAAATGTGTATTAAAACCTCCAGTTCCATAGATCTTATTCTGCTGCACAGAGCTCTGCCTGAAAACTTGTGTCACAAACTTGACAGATCCCCATGCTTTCCCCAGTGCAGCTACTGGGAGCACTTACATTTAATGATTTCCTGGCCACCAGATATGTTATCTTCTATTTGTTTTAGCAAATTTGTGATATTCATAGCATGCAGGTAGAACTGGGAAATACATTGAAGCACATTAAATAAATAAATAAATATTTACCTTAACCAGCAATTTTTTTTCTTTAGCTATAAAAAAAGAAAATAGAGAATTGAAATGTGCTGCTTCTGAAATATGGAGAATTTACATTTTAAGACTCTATTAACACTCTGCTCTTAGTTCATTATAAGCTTATATAAATGAAAGAAGAATCTCGCTTTTCCTATATAGACTCATTGCAAAAAATGAAAAGATAGGAGGATGAAATACAAAATAAAGATCTATTATTACTAGAATATCTTGTCCCATGTCTGTTCTTGACATAGGACAGTCCTTGTAAATATTCTCTCACATTTCTAGCAGTCCAAGAGACAAATATATTTGTAAAGATTTAGGAGGAATTTAGAAGGAATACCTGAGATCTTTCAAATTCTGTAAGGTTGAAGCCCAAGATCCTATATTCTATTAGATTTTGTCTGTTTAGGTAATATTTTAAAAACAGTGATTTTTTTAATGAAAATTGGCATGAAAGGGTTTTGGTTTGTTTATTTGTGTGTTTTGCAGTATTGGAATTCCATTTTAAATGTTGTTTTTGAGGATATTCTACTTATATACTGCATTTTATTTTTATTTCTCACACAGCTCTAAAAGAAGTGGTTTCTCTGATGGATCCTTAGAAATATTTTAAAGACAATCTGCTGGTCAGTACTACCACTGCATGTAGAGAAGAGAATGGCTACATACCATGGGATAAACTCTTTCTCTCCTTGATTAGATGTTAAAGTCACAGTTTGATACCTAAAGAAATAAATTTAAGGGAGTAGAAATTAAGTCTGGTTTTATGGGGCATTCGCTTGCATTATTTAATGTCTGATAAAGTTTTGCTTTAAGCTTTGCAGTGACTGGAGTGTTCATAATGCCACTGTCCTGGGGATTCTTTGATGTCTAATAACGTAACTGATCTCACTCTGTAGGGACCCCACCAGTGGGATGCTCATTTAACTCTTCCTCCTGTTCTCAGCAGCTTGTTTTTCTGCAGCTTGAAGGAATTTAATATAGCTGAGACTGACTACATCTCTGTCAGGATTGCTTGAAAGTGGATGGCAGGTTCAAACAGTACTGAAGCAGATAGAGAATGACAGATCTGCAGATAGTGGGACGGGGACAACTCAATCCCATAAACCTAATTTCCCTTGGAAGTCAAGCTAATGTGGAATAAAATTCAAATCCTCATTCACAGCAATACTTAATACCCTGCTATTCTAGCCTCTGCTTACTGTGATTTTGCTTCTCAGGCCTAGTTAATAGAAGCAATATCTCAAAGGACCATTTTATACCCTAATTGCTGAGACGATGGCAACAATAGGCTTTTATCCAAGAATGGAAATTCTCACCTGTAACATACAATTATGATTTTTTTCATAATGCCTAATTAAAGTCAATTGCTTTCAACTGCCTCCACACACACACAATAGATTTGTGTTCCATTTATGGATCTGAGGACATTGCAGTACAGAAATCATAGGCAGACAAAGATATAATAGATCAGTTCAAATGGTAAACTGTCCACTTTATAAATGACCATTTTCTTGTGACAAGTTGCAGTCATTATTGCATTATATAAAAAAGCACGTTGAATATACTCCTTGGGTGTTATTGACGGAGTACCACCTTGGTGGTAATAGTAGGAAAACAGTTTAACAGTGTGTTACTTTGACTAAGAGTTGATAGGATTCACGTCCACTAGAAAAATTTTTAGATAATACTGTTCAAGCCAGACCTCATAAAAGACTCAGGCACCTCACTATTAGGGCAGATGCTCATACTTCCACATGACCCCACCCCTGGGCAGGAAGGATGTGTTAGAGAAGGATCATTTTGTACTGACCTTGAAGGTCTTTGAGCTCCACTGCCAGTCTCACAACCCCGCCTAGGAAATTCTGCTGGGGCTGTAGCACTTAGGTTTTCAGTGCCCGGTCCCTCACTGAGAAGCAAAATGCCAGAATTCAGTGTCCAGGCAGCTAAACCAATGCCTCACAAGGACAAGCCAAACAAGCAGCATACTGAGTGTGGGGAAGACATACTGCTAGCAATCAGGGAAAGAAAAGAGCAAGAGAAAAAATATCAACCCAATCCTTTCCAGAGATTACGCTTCTAAATCAGGGCTGTGGGTAAACACCCCCATCTGTTTAGCATCCAAATCCTCCCTAGAGATCAGGCACCTAAAATTGTCTTTGAGAGAGCTTAGTACTTCAGTCTTTCTCATGCTTTCCCTTATAAAGTGCAGACTGAATAGAAGAGGAAGAGGAAGGTAGCTGGATAGTTCGTTAATATTCCCCCTGGAAAAGAAAAAAAAAAAAAGTCATCTGAATGATAGCTTTTTCTCTATCTGGGGGAGACTTGACACACATTACATATCCTGGCAACACAACCGGACCACAATGCTGTAAGATGGAGAAAAAGGCATATATAAAGCTGGGTACTTGGTTATGTTGGAACTGTTCAGTCTTGAGAGGAGGAGTTTCAGGGGGATCTTATCAATGAGTCTAAATGCCTGAAGGGAGGGTACACAGATGTAAGAGCCAGGCTCTTTTCAGTGGTGCCCAGTGCCAGGACAAGAGCTGGGCACAAACCAGAACACAAGAGGTTCCCTCTGAATATCAGGAAGCACTTCTGTGCTGTACAGGTGATGGAGCACTGATGTAGGTTGCACAGTAAGGTTGTGGAGTCTCCTCCTTGGAGATATATTCAAAAGCCACCTGGAGATGGGCCTGGGCACCCTGCTCTGGATTGCCCTGCTTGAGCAGGGAGTTGGACCGGGTGCCCTTCAGTGGTCCCTGCCAACCTTAACCAACCTTAATCTGTGACGTTATTTTACTGATACATTATTGTGTTCCAGTATAAAACATATTGCAAGACACCACATTCTTGCAAAGCTTTAAGGTGAAGTCCTTGGTTAATTTGTGTTTATTGAATTTTAGGTAGCCCATATTTAATAGTATATTAATTTTGTAGGAAGGTAATCTTATGAATTCTAATAATCAAAAGTTTCACATCTGAAATAATAATAAATATTAATAATTTAAAAATAACACGTAATCTGGAGATAAAAATTGTTATTGGAAATTCAATCATTAAAAATATGCTTCCTTTCTTTTAAGTTTAGGTGAGTGTTCTTGGGTGTACACAGATTCTTTCCTTCTTTCTCCTACATACATACAAACTATTTTATTCCCTGAGGGTTCTTTCCTATTGTGGAGAAATAAAGATTAATATAAGCGTTTGCATTCATCATTTAGTTTGGCAGAATTCCAAATGTTAGATTTTTATTTCTAGAACCAGAGTAATTCAAGATTGCTCAGATCTATGATTTGAATCTATCTTTAGTTAGAAGTGAGATCTAATAAAAAGATAAATTTCTCCTCTGCACAAGCTCTTTTCATAATAGTTTTTCCCTGTCAAAATACAGCATTGATTTGCTTTAGTTGTGCTTCTGAAGCTTTCTTTCTGCACAGCTGCATTGTTAGAGCACTTCTATTATTTTCAAATACAAGCGTTTCCTGCCTTTCCTTGCCTGATTGTGAGTTGGTGCTCTGACACTCATGAAGTTTAATTTGATAACTCTGAATATCCTGAAATACACATTGCATGAAGATTGGAAGATCACTTTTTCTCCTGAATTTCAAGAAAAGAGGAAAGCTTTTTTAATTCAAATTAATAGCTAGGGTTTTTTTTGTTTGTTTGTTTTTTCTTGATAAGTATTGGTACTATAATTGAATAAACATCATTAGAATCAAAACCAATAATGTATAAATAGGATAAAAACTTAAATCAAAATAAAAAGCATTAAGACTGATGCCTTAGACACAATACATAAAAGTATTTGTGGTTCTGTCCTCTCAGAGCTCTTGCTTCTTATTCCTGCCTGTCAGCAGTGCTGTGTCCATGGGCTTTTCTCAGACTGCTGTCCTTCTCACCTGTGTTATCCCAGATACATTATATTTGCATCTTCTTTTTTAGAATGCTTGTAAAATATAGTAAATGGTATTGCTTGGTTTTCTTCATTTATTTTGCAAATTTAATAATAATAAAATTTATGCTTCCTCTTTGCTTCATGTACTTTCAGTGGTAGGGCTTCTACTTGCTGCATAGATTTCCATTACAGTGACACAACACAAAAAGCCACTGTTTGATTTCTCTTTGTTCCTACCAAACTCCTAGAGATTACCAAGCCACTTTGATGGGGTACACAAAACACCAAAATTTCATAAAGTACCCCTACCTATCCCCATTACTAAGGTAAACCTCTTTTGATGCAACACTAGAAGAAGGTCCCAAACAATAGCAACGTCTCCTTTCAATGAAAGCTCTGTTATCCATTGTATTTCACTTTTCTTTTACCTGCATTATTTCTTTTAACTCTTGTTTTTCTGCCATTTATTCTTTTTGTTTCCTTTTGGTCTTCTCATCCATATACATAACTGCTTTTTTTGTTTAAATTACCTCCTAAAAATTACTGGTCTTAAATGTTTCCAGATTCTTGTCCTTCTTAAATAAATTACCCTGGCCCACTTCACTCTTCACAAATTCTACTGTGAGAAGAAAGAGCGTCTCCGAACCAGCTTTTAACAGCAGTTCTAGATCAGCAAACAGACATAATCCTCATAAAACCTAAACATAAATAACCAAACTCTTACATGACTGAGGAAGTATTTTTCAGCTAGCAGTAGTTAATGGGTACTTGATTTCTTTTACAATTCCCTCTATGCCAGCTTTTCAAAAAGGTCAGGCAGGATATAAAACATATGTTATGGTCAAATACAAATTAGTATAATTACATTTAGTAAATTATGTCAATATGAAAGCCACTCTGCAATATGTACCAGAAAGTAATATATTACATATAAAACCAAAAGATTTGGCAAATTCACCTGTGTTGTAATGGGTTTACACCAAAGGTGGATCACATCACTTGCTATTTGAAAAGCTGTTTACTGCACAAATATATGGCCATGACCTGTTGATCCCACTTTTGCAGAACTTCAGTCAAGAGCAAGGGAAATTCTTTATGACTTAACTTCATGGCACCTATCAGTGCACCCACTAACCTAATACAAGAGGCAGTAGGGAAGTAGCAGAAAACAGCAACTTTTGAGACAATTATTTCTAACTAAAGTTAGAAAATCAAGCTATTCAAGATCAGCTTTAAGCATGAAAGAAGGAAGGAGAGAATGAGGGAAGCAAGAGGAAGGAAAGAAGGAAGGAAGGAAGAAAGGGAGGAAGGAAGGGAGGGAGGGAGTGAAATATTCACTTCTGTGCCAATCTCAAGTGTATGAGAAAAATATTTCATATATCACTTAAAAAATGATCATTCTGTAAAACTCTTCCCCACACCCTGAAACTTCAAATTGAATAGTCCCATCTCTTGGGTTTTGCTCTTCACAGCTCTCTCTCTGTCTAATCAAAATGCCACTTATGAAAAAATAGCACCTGTCTGAATTATTTCCTTGGCTTTCTGTCTTTGGCTGTATCAGATTTGAGTTTCTTTGTTCTTATCTCCCTCACAGTTCTCACCTTTCCTTGTATTTTTGTCCTTTTGTAGTGTTATACAAATATTTACACAATGAGTGAAAAAGACATTTTGGTAACAGCTACAATGGAAATAGCAATTGGTAATGTGTAGAACCACTGATATAATCTATCAGATAATTGCTATTGCTTAAAAGTCATTAGGAAAAAAAATGCTAATTATTGAAAAGAGTTGTAAAGGCCTTATCAAACCTCTTTGGCTAGTAGCAGTGGAGATTCATTAATAAGATATAAAATTATGTTAACATATCAAATGCAAACTCCCAGAAAAGAAAGGAGTCCTGCATATGTAAATTGAAAATCTCCAACAGTTTTGTAAAAGTTTAAATAGAGATAGGATTATATGAAATTTAGGAAAAAGGTCAGATATAAAAACATAAAGCTGTGAGATATCAAACACAAGAATGTGCAAAATAAGTATTGACAGTCAATGGATGTGATACTGCAATCTCTAAAAATAAGATTTCCAACATATGGATAATTTATCTTCAGCAACATCTGCAAAATACAGACACACATTGCAAACTGTGTGATTACTGGACATGTGACAAGCAATAAGCTTTAGACTCATTAATGACTTCTTCAAAGAAAAGCATTTTTATTGTGCTAAGAGAAAATTAGATGAAGGGGAACAAGATGAATATATAACTGCCATGAAAATCCAGAAAATAAATTTAATTAAAAATGAGGAGAAGCAATTAAAGCAGGCACAAGAGTTCCTCAGGAAGCACAACCATGTGTTTTGCTACTTATCTACTCTACATAAATAATTTAGATAACAAACTAAATAATTATCCTATAATATGTTGTTCAAATGCCATCATTAGCTAGAAAGCAGAAATATGCTGTGTTCTACAGTTAATGGGTAGGTGATGTTTGCAGTTAAGTAAAATATATGCTCACCAGTTGAAAACACCAAAGTGAATCACAAAAGAAAAGAAAGATGAAACAAGAGGGCAAGTGGTGATTTCAGTTTCATCTCAGAGAGATTTTGGAAGACTTCAGAACCTTCTGAATATGACTGCACTGATATTGATTTCTACCTTCTCATCACAACTACAAGTACAGCTAATAGAAATCTTTCTTTTGAGACACAGATTCCACGAATTTCTGTGCCACTGACTACAGAAATACTTTATAATGTGAGTGACTTTATTAAATGAGTTGGTTCTTTTGGAGCAGTGGCATAGTCAAGCATGCTCTTTTGCCATGTGCATGCTGTAATTGGTTACTGTGGTCTTTGGATCTGAGAAATATAGAGTAAATTAGTTGTTTGGGAAGAAAAAAAAAAAAAAAGGCTTACGAAGCATGATTTAACAGAAAATTTACATACAGACATTTAGCATTTGTTACCTCTGAGCTGTCTGACTTTCTCACCTCATATCTACCACTAGCTTCTCAAATTTGTCTTCAGCAGCATTGCTGTGGTTACTGGTGCCTCTGTGAGACAAAATCTTCCCCACCTCATCCAATTATTCTTGTAGCTACCTGGCCTAACTGCTGCTTACTACCTCTTCTCACTCTTAATTCCCTACCTCCTTGCTCTCCCATTCCTTGCCTCATTTCTTGTTTGTCTCAAATCCTCTCTCTATGCCTGAAAAATCCCACTTTCCACATTCCCTCTTTCCTTCCTTTAATGATTTGGAGAATACTGAAAAAGCAGGAGAGACAGCCCCACTGCTCAGCCCCATCCCACCTGCAAGGAGGTTTTTCAGGGTCAGCTGGTTCCTGCAGCCCCTGGACACATCATCTTCCATCACATATCAGCACATGTGGGCCGAATCACTCAGATCTGGGAAAAGTTTGAGAGCTTCCAGTGAGGCTGCTGTCTTCAGAAACTATAGCCATTAAAGTCATTAAGTATTGGACCTAATCAAACAATACTGTTTTCAAGTGCAGATAATGGGGCTGAGATGGTTTCCCCCTAAATCTGCAAGACAACCTTGCATGATATCCCATGTTCTGTGGATGTCAGAGGGAAAAGAAGGTGGTCTTAAAACCTCAGAGAAGTGAAGCAACTTTGAGAGTTAGATTTAAGGCTAACAGACCAGCAACAGTGTCTCCATGTGTCAGTACCAATAACTATGCAACTTCTGTAAGTATTTCAATCTGCTGTTTTCAGAGAAAAGGGTAGTAAAATCTCTATTTTCCTGAGAGTGAAAATGAGACAGAGAGGTGATGTGTGCAAGACTGCACGCTATAATTCTTCTCTGGTAAAATCAGTAAAGGAATCCATGTTACATCTATTTAGGATTAGTAATGTTGTAGCCACTAGCTCATGTTATTTCTGGATGAGCTCACTGGGAAGAATCACCTGTACAGTTACATTTCCTGCACATTCTGCAAACCTTAATGAAGGGCATGGGTTACTACAAGAGCTTCTTTCCACCATCATTTCCAAGAACTAGAAATCCAGAACTTGAATTTCAATTATTAAAACATTCGGAGAAATCAAGAAATGTAAAATATAGCCTTGGTAGCTGACACTTTTTCTTTTTTTTTTTTGTCTCATACTGTACATATCCCTTTCATTCCTGTCATTCCTACTTTATAAACTAGAAAGCATATTCCTCAATTCAGTTAAAGCAACAGTTATAAATGAAAATCAAATAAACAAAGCAACAGGAAAAAAATAATAAATCCAAGAAAAGAAATCTCTCCCTAATGTGTTTGGTTTGTTGATGTTTTTGCCCTGTTGTTTGGCGGATGTGTTCATTAGCCAAAAAGAATACCCTCCAAAACTCTGGCAAACACTATTAGTAAGATCTTCATTCAGTTTACACAGAGGAAATGAGCACATTTTAAAAAGACAATGGGCAGAATGTAAAAGCCAGCAATACAGGAGGCAGTCATGACTGACTTCTCGTGGGAGGGGAAGCCAGAACAAGTGTTATCCAGAAAGGCCAGGACATTGTGGAAGAAATGACTCAGCTCTCTTCTGTTATCTGAGGAAAGGAATTCCATTAGGACACAAAACTGCTGATGCTTGTGCAGATCCTTGTCACCAAGCATGCATCCTGGAGCAAGCGATGTTTTTTCATGGTACCAGTCATGTTATATAGCTCAGGACGGGAAACACCTACCATGCATTTGCTTCTTGGCTTTTGACATTTAGGAAGCATAAGTTTAGATTAATTTTTTAAAAGAGCAAAGTGTCTAAAGCTGTTAAGGTAGAAAACATTTACTCTTCTGTAAAATCATGCTACTCTACCATAGCCACAGAGTACGTTCTCTTACAGATGACTCTGAGAAGTTGCTTTAGATTAAGTACTTTCATGCACTGCCTCTGCTTCACACTTTTTTTTTTTTAAGTGGTGACTCCTTTGAAATGCAAGATTTTGTATCCCCTGAATGCTCTTCAAATCTTTGTAGCCTTTTAAGCATTCTTCTGAGATACAGTGCAATGCTACCAACATAATAGAAAGAGTCAGTCAAAAGTCTTGTTATACACAGACATGACATGAGTTAAGTACAACAAACATCCCCGTCAATCAAAATTCATGTTAAAATGAGATCTCATGTCAATACTGTTATATCTTACTGACAGCTAAATGCAGACAGAAAATTTTACAAGCCTTAGCACATCTATGAAATGGACTGCTCTGCTATTGCTTTCAATCATCTACACCTGCTAGGACTTTCTGTTCAGGACAGAATAAATACTAAGTTTAGATATTTGGAACAAAAAATGTCAAACATGAAACCACTCCAACTTCAAAGCCTTTCCTCTCAGTCAACTCTGGAGGTTAGGCACAGGAGTCATAGCAGCAGGAAAAAGGAAGGGATTACATTTTTCCAGCACGCATATAACTACCAGCTATAGATAAAATAACATGAAAAAGTAATACTTCTGCTTCAATAAGAAAAATATCATAGAAAATCTTTAACAATTTCAAGTATTTTGAGAAATTATTTTGCTATGCTATCTTCTTAAAATATAAATGTCATTTTTTGTTAAGAACGGCAACTAGAAAACATAATAGAAAGTAAGAGTAGTCCATCCTTATGATTTCTGTTCCCCTTCAAAGCCTTCAGTCTCTCTGGCTTCTTTCTCCTTCTGTAAGATAAAAATTTACATGAAGATCACCTGTCTGAAATATATCTATGTTCCAGTTCATTCAAAGGATGTGGAGTTTGATCTAAGAATTAGCTCATGGAACTCAGAAAAATATGATAATGTCTCATTTGGTCTTAAACACTGAAAGACACTGCCTTCACTTATTCACGCAAAGAGATTTTATATTGTATAGGAGAATTTCTACTACTGTCTAATAATAAATCGTCACTGTGGAATTAGTTTGAGTTGTGCTTGTTCATGTTAACTGCACACAAGCTAGTTTAAAATGAGTTAGAAAACAGTATGAAGTTACAGGTGTTAGTGGTAGTAGCTGGGGAGTTATCTATAGGCTATTTCCCACGGAGAAGCCAACCCACTGTGTAGGCTTTGGTACCCTTTAATTTTGGCTTTAGGGGAGGACAAGTTAGGTGCAACATATACATATGTACTAGAGAATAAAATTTACCTGTATTTTACCTCTGCAGTGCAGACAAATCCTAACCGTATCATAGTGCCACCAAAACAGCACCATGAAAGAATCTTTCCCAGCAAGGCAGGGAGGTTTTCTTCAGAAGTAGTGGAAAATGTCAGGATGAGTAATCCCTAGCTTTTCCCTCATTCTCACTAGAAAATATGCTGACAGGTGAAGTTAAGAGGCAGTCCTCTTCTCCACACTAGTGCTGTTGCTCTGTTGCTGCTGCTTTCCTTGTCCTCACCCAGATCTGCAAGCTGTCATATAGCTGGCCCTAGCAAGAAGTTTACTTGCAGGGAAATGTGCACATCTACATGCTCATAGCCTGTAAGTAAACCTGCAGCAAAATCAGCATGTACTTTGAGGGGGTGCCACCCATGAGCATATGCTGCATAAGGTTCACTGCTTGCTCTACCCACTGTCCAGAGGTGCAAGCAGCCAACTGAGCAACTGACATAGACCTGGAGGAGGCTACACTGAGAGGTAAGTCCTGAGTGCCAGCACTGTGGCTTTGCCTGTGAATGCCACTTCTGGGGAGCTGATAGCAAAGGAGGAATCACAGAATCATCTAGGTTGGAAGAGACCTCCAAGAGGAGTTTCACTAGTGGGCAACTCATCAAACCAGGTGTAAACATCCTGCCAAAATACAAAATAAAACTTTATGCACTCATACTAGAGAAAGAGAGAAATATTCAGTGAGTTGTTTTGCTGCTTTAATACTTTTCTCAGTCTGCAACAAAGTGCACAATTGTCTGCAGAGTCTAACCACTTGTAGCCTAGTCTAGATACAAAGTTGATTTGCTCCCAAGCCTCCTCCTCCTTATTTCTGACCTTGTCCCTAAGGGCTGCTTCTGAAATCAGAATTTATATCCTATACCTCAGCACATCACATGCATAATTGCAAGCAACAGAACTGAAAATTATGCTAACTCTGCATTTATATCCAACACATGTCTGGATCATTTTCCACACAAGAAATAATTAATCTTCCAGGGAGCTTTTCCATCAGCCTAATGGCTGCTTTGAGAATTGAATTCCCCTTACCTCCTAGCAAGTCATTAGAGATTAGAGAGATGAGAGAATAACGTTGACAAGAATCTTGCCTTTCACTTCAGCTGCATTAAGTTAGGGCCATACTTGATCAGAATTTAGGCATAAAAATCTGAGCTTCACAGGAAATCTGAAGCTTTTGTGAGTTGAAGAACTTGAATGGTTTTGCTTGTGTTTTGAATCAACTTCTCTCATAATGAGTACAAAATGTTATTGTTATGATCATCTGCAGAAAATAATGCTAAATTAATTCCATACAACTTTATGAGTGAAATTATACAACATATTAATGAAATGCAAATATCCTTGTTCATTAGGCTCATCCATTTCAATTGTACCTACGGTAGATGTCTCAGCAGGGATGGTTAATCATACAGCAGCATACAGAAAAGAATATATTATATTAATTAAATAGCCACATTATGCAGCTGGGTACTTGAATTATACCCATGAAATTCAACATTGCTTACACTATTATTTTTTATTAAAGCACCGGAATCTCATGTTTACTGATTTTACAGGAATACAATATCATTTTGGTGAACATCACAAACAAATGAAGTATTTCAAATGACACAGTATTCTCCACAAGAAACATCTGCATAAAATCCACAACCATCAAAACTGTGATCATTCAAAGAGTTCACAGGCACATGGCTCAGTCCATGCAGACCTTATTGAAAGGCTGAAGCAAACAGGGAGATTAGAGAGCTGGGCAGAGTAGGAAGGATGGTCGGAACTGAGCCTTCAAATTCAAGCATAATTTATCCTCAAGACATTGCCTTCAAGGATCTTTGGCATTTTAAAGATTAAGCTAGCAATATTGACCAAAAAAAAATCTCATAATAAACACAGTGTGTGATGTGTTCACATTCATAGAAAAAGACACTGCTTACCATTATGTAAGGAAACCCCTAAGGAGTGTCTAACTTTCTGCTTCCATCATTATACTACACATATCCTTAAACATGCTGCAAAACCAAGTTCTCACTTGGATTTTGAACACTTAATATTAATGGAGGCTTAGTTCTAGAATCAGAGGTTAACATTCCTGAATTCCCCTTAAAAATACTGGAACTAATGGCTGGACTGAATCAGAGAACAGTCTACTTCAACAGAACTACTCAAGGTAAAATGTCAATTTTCTTTACATATTAAATACAGAATTTCATGCTGTAAATTATGTTAGAAGGAGGAAGAATGAAACATGCAGGACAGGACAAATTCATATTTTACAACATGCTGTCAGGTGACTGAAATTGTAGGCTTCTTCCTGAAGCACCATGATGTAAGAAATGGTAACGACTAATATTAGAAGAAAACGCAACGGCTGCATTCATATACTATTAAGCAATTCAGGTTCCTTATAGATTTGTTGTAGTGCCTGAGATTTAAAGTGCAAAGGAATACTGTTAAATCTGTCAGAAAATTCTATTACCTATTTGCTTCAAGCCTGTGGTTGATAGCTATTTACAGGCATCATTTGGTAAACACCAGGAGGCTAAAGCTGATGGCATTCCACTTCTCAAAAGGAAACCATCCATTGCTCAAAAAAACATCACAACTGAGAGTCAGCTTGCAGACTGGGAATAAAGATCACAACTGAGAAAACATGATTTCCAGCTGCAATTTCTGCAATTCCTAGCCAAGGCATGAAATCACCAGTATTGCTTCTGCCTAATGTTTCCCCTTTCTGTAGTCAGTCCTCTATTCTCAGGAGCTGTATAATGGGAACTTTTGAAGAGGTCTGAAGTTTCACTCACAACATTTGAGATGTTTGCATCATGCCTACATGTTTAAAACACCTAATTATACTAGGAGACTGATGGATGAACAAAACCAAACCCATTCTACCAATGAAAAAGTAAATGATTAGCCCCATAGCATAAGGGCTCAGGAGTGAAATAGGCATGTAGCCTACTCAGGCTAGCACCTGACAGGATGTTAGATTTTAGGTTCTTTATCTGGCCAGTGGATAGAAATATGCATCAACATAATTCATTATTTATAAACACCTGACACATAAAGAGGAAGTTAGGGGGGTTGTCTCTTCCACCCAGCTTATTCTGGCATGGGGTGATGCTGCAAGAAAATGTGATTCAGTTCCCTTATTTGCAGCATAGACTGGGACCTGTGCCTTCCACTTTGCAGAGAGTTTAACCAGTAATCTGTCGCACTAAGTGCTGAAAGCCAGATATTCCCCTCCTGCATCCATGTTTCCGGATAAGATGACAATGCTTGTTCTGCCTCACACTGACCTGGGCTGGCCAAGTACTTTCAGCATCTTCTGATTATGCTCGAGGGATCAGGCAGTAGGGGCTACAGACTGGGGTTTCCCTTTTTGCCCTACAAAATCTTACTGAATTCAGTCTACCGCTCTGGCGTGCAAGGAGTTTACTAGCATTCATGTCTCCCCAATAGATGCAGAGACGTACAGCTCCTGCAAAGGCAGATAGGTAGTTACACACACCAAGTAGTACATATATAGTGCCGCTGAGTCCAAAGGAACTGCCCACTTGTCTGTGGCTTTTAGAGACTTCTCAAACAGGCATCAAAATCAGATTGGGCATATTTTGTCCCACTTTTAGGTAAACAACAAGACCAATCTGTTGTATAGCACATGGGAAAACTTTTAAAATTATTTTGGAGCTGCATTTTTTGTTGCTTCCTTGCTTATCAAATTTAAATTCACATTTAAAATGGCCTCAGTTTTTCACCCTTAATAAACATCAAGATGTGCAGTGGTTGTAATGTGATTCTCATTGCATGAAAACTGCAGCCATGATAGTACCATCTGGTTTCTTCACTGATTTATAACTTGGCTGTAAACTTCGCTCTAGTTTTAAAATGAATAGAAGACTTCTACTTCAAACCAAGTGTTTAAAACATATTTTTATATATACACATACCAAAACTAAACTGGGTTAATTTGCTGGGTTCCCTTTACAGAATAATTATGTTATTAAGAGTCTTTAATTTCTTGAGCGTTATGTCTAGTTTGACAATAATCCAAATGAATCAAGAGCTACTCAGTCAAAACTTGAGGTCTGGATTCACTTGAATAGGTTCACTGTGCTTTATAGTTCCATAACAGTTAAGAAGGAGATTAATTCAATAACTTTGCATGCTGGCTCAACACTTTGTTCCTGACAAGACACACTGAAATCCTATCATGGGTATGAAATTTCTTAGGTCATGACTGTGTGGCCTCACTAATCTGACATTCGAATTCAATTCTGATTTTTAACAAAAGATCCACAGATCAAAAAGGGCAAAATTTTTTTGCACAGTAGTAAGCCAGAGCAATGTTCTTCTACATTCCCTAAGTTTGTTTTGACATTTGTCTGTGAAAAGAACAAGTTACAGCTAGGACCACTGCAATCACCCACTGTGACTTCCTATGCAAAATAATTCATAGCACTTAGAGATGTTCTCATATTTGTACTTTCTAGGACCTGACACATTTTTCCCTGACATTTGGGTCTGCTGCTTATCTGATGTAGCAGTCAGTCCATTATGATCTCCCTTATCATTTACTACAGCACCGAGAGAACATAGAGCAATCGCAGCAGTAACAGTAGCTACGTCTAGAGGATGAAATTAAACTGCAGTATTCACAAAAGACCAAAGTAAAACCAGATAGACAAAATTCTTCTGAAAGAGAAAATTAAGTTTCATTTTGATTATAGCCAGATACAACTTCTACAATTTAGATTTCCATGACCATTTTCCCATAAATTCATGTTGCCTGATAATGGACCATGCAGCTGTACCTTTTAGAGAAAAAAGTCCTAGATAATTTCAAGGTGTTTTTACAGATAGAAAATGAAAGGATTAACTGAGTTTTGTTAATGTTCTAATTTTGGTTTTAGACATTTTAAAAGTTTCGCATTTCAAACAACTTTTAATATATCTTTTTGACACATCTTTAGAAAACTTCATATAAGCTTAATGTTCTAAGAAGTATTTAGACATCTCCTACAGCTACAGGGACAAGACTGGCACCTCTCACCATACTTAGCTGTTCACTTGTCTCCTACCATATAAAATGTTTGCCTAGGTGGCAAGATTGCTAACATCCTAACTTTTAGACACCTAAGTTTAATCAAGATGAATATCGCAACTTTATTTAATGAGTAAATACTAAATACATGCCCGAGTAACGTTTCATGGTGGATAAGCACAGCTAACAAACAAAATGTAAAAATAAACTAAAAATAAATGACTTGGGTCTTTGGTTAACTAGAAGAAAGCAGCTGTTAAGGCATGCAGGAAATTTTTCATAAGAGTTTAGTATTTCAGCTGGAAACAGATAAACATATAACATTGTTCCAAGGAGTAAGAACAATTTTCAGTAGAAAATCAAAGCATCCTGAAGTGCACTCAGGGTCTGTGTCTTCAAGACACACACATTTCAGGGAAGAGAAACTAATCACTTCTGACACAGGGACATTTGTTAAACTGTCAACTGCCCGTAAGAAATAAAGCTGAACCTTTCCTTCCTACCTCCACAGAGCATAAATCAAACATGGACAATGAATTGGTAGTCAGCAGCTGAAGCCCCCAATTGCAATAGATAGATAGATAGACAAACAGATAGATAGAAAAAATATCATACAACAGATTTTTGTTGTTGTTGTTGATGTTGCAATTCTGTTAAAGCTGTAAACTAAAACAACTGCCTATAATGTCAGCTAGATTTATTATTCAGTATGACACAGTCACCAATATTGGCATAGACTGCTGCAGGGAAGCATTCTCATAATCAGAGAGTTGAAAGCAAGGTCATCAGTCACAGTTCTCTTTCCCACCTCAACTAAGAGACATTCTTCTTTCTGTTCCTCTTTTGTAACCTTTTGATGTTTTTGGTGTCAATTTTTCTTTGGGCTTTCTTCATTTTTCCCTTGTGGTGGAGGACATTAAGTTCTAATAAGTCAAAAACTTGTCATTTAATTTCGGTACAAATATTATTCATTTAATAGGGTTGTATTTATCTGTCTTTCTCATGACAGTGTTTTGTCCTTGTGACTGTGCACCACATAATGCCATATCATGATAGATTTGAATTTATATAAGTATGGTCTTTTTCAGAACTGTAATATAAAACACATTATTCAAATTAGACTCACCTCCAAGATCTTGCTTGGATGCTTTCTCCAAGATCTTGGAGGCAAAGGAGCAAGCAGCCAGTTCAAACAGTGCAAATAGCATTTACCATCTTCATAGGTTATTGCATTTTTTTTAACTTAGATTTCTCCACAGACAGTGAATATATAAACATTTTTAACTATCCTACATTTAGTCTGTTTGCAGTTTTCACTAACAATAAGCTAATTCTCCCTTCCAAAATAATTTGTTGAATATGTTTGGATGACTTAACAAAACAAGCTGCTTGACTGGCATTTTGAAGTTAATAGGGCTGGCTAATGAGAGTACCTGGAACTCCAAGCAAATGTGTTTTTATTGCATGCTTACAATGTAAATTGCATGCTTATGTTTCTGCTCTTATGTGTCTCCAATGTGAAGGACTGCGTATAGGAAACAGTATTCTGAGTAAGTCTTCTTTGCCAATGGATACATATTGAGACAGCTGTGCATCCTAAATCCTCTCCCTGTTTGGGACTGAATGGAGAAAACTAAGATTCCGTTGATTTCATGCTGGCTGCAAGAGGATGGACTATGCATGATCCATCATAATCCCTGACAATGCCACCTTAACATACCATGGCTTCAGAGCATAATTCAGCTGGCAGAGTGAGTTTTGACTGTATCAAAATTTTTCATCATGAGACCATTGTATTTCCAACCCAATGTAGGACATGAAAAGAAAAAGTGATCCCTCTTCCTTTAAAAAACACTGCCAGTGGCAGAGGAGGCGGTAGTGCCAATTTTCTTTTTCATATTAAAATATAT